>NW_007578921.1:40921-49518 GCF_000690725.1 Stegastes partitus | reverse complement strand
GAGAGAAAAAAAAAAGCAACAGAAATGAGGTCAGAGGTAATGACAGCACACAAAGAATTCATGTTATTTAATTAATGACTGAGTGCATTAATAAAATATGACTCTACCTTCTTTCTCCTGGTCAGTTAGCATTCCCAGGAAAATACTGAAGTAATGTGAGCATAATCCAATTTTTATTTTACATATTAAGAGATAAACCAGCGTATAAATACGTGTTTACTACCTGTACTTGGATTTACACGTAGCTTTTCGATTAGTTGTCTTTTACCAGCAGACACAGCAGGATAGATTTTTCAGAATATTTTTTCGGAAGGGGAATGTCCCTACTGATCTGAATAATTTCACATATTTTCGCAACATATTTCCACATTTTAGTTTGAAAATGTTGAAGCAGCACATGGGTGCATCAGAAGGTTACCTGAAATTAGATAACTCACTCCGAATCATCAGTGTCTGAAAAGGAGATGGAAGTTTTGAATGATTGGCATTTCAAAAGTATTATGATGGTTGTGGTTACTTAAAGGCTAATGCACATCTCATATACTGGTGATGTTATGGTTACAAATCAAGGCTCGTGACCTTGGTCGTGCATCATCCTCTTTGTCGCTGCCTCTTCATTGAATCCTAAAGCAGCAATGACGTTAAATAATCTGCAGAAAAAGAGTAAAAGATACGGAACGCAATGTAAATTCTCAGCGTATTGCTCGTCACGTTTTGACACCGTGTCGTAAGCATCTTGATAACAGTAAAGCTCAGCGTTTGTCCTCATTATGACTCCTAGGAGCCTCGACTCACCTTCAAAAGCCCAGTCACCCACATACACACACACATGCCCACAAACACACACACACACAAGTACGCAAAGGACCCTGTGCAAGGCTAAAAATAATACCCTTCCTCTTTTTTTTTTTCACATGGATACACACAGATATACACACTTAAATATACACAGACTGACCGGTAGCTACACGTATATGCACAAACATACACAAGAAGCTGCATCACATGTATACACCCACAAATACGCATACACACACACTCACACACACACACACGCACACACTCCTCCCTCACTTCCTCCCCCTCTCCAAGCCCTTGTCAGTTGATTGTGTTATTACTATGCTAACCAAATCCTTATAAATGTGATTTAAGGCTTGGCGGCCCTGCACTCCTGTTTTAGCCTTCTGCTACTGTGTTTTACTGGAGAGAGGAGGAGTAAGGGTGGGAGGTGTGGAGGGAGGGAGGGGGGGGGGGGGGGGGAAAGACATGGGGAATGAAATGAAGAGATTGGAGGAAGGGTAGGAGTGACTGGGAAGCGGTTGGGAAAAGGGAGGATGCGAGATGGAAAGACAGAAGAGGTGAGCGGGAGGGAGGGAGAGAGAAAAGAGAGATAAGGAGTCAGGAAACCAGAGGGAGAAGTGTTGCCACGCATTCCCTCAACACCCGTTCCCTCCTATCCCGAGAGCAGTAAAGCATCAGTAAAAAAAAAAAAAAATGGAAAAAAGCATCACCTGCATCTTAAATGAAAATTTCAATTGAAAAACTTAACAGCCCTTCAAATTGCAGAATTTTACACGCGCCAGTAAAGCCTAAATAACACTCAACACTTAGAGGGAGAAGGGGGGGAAAGGAGGGGAAGGGAGGAGAGCGGGAACGAGAGAGGAATGGGGGGTAACAACGGGGTTATTTTGGTTGGTTGATGGGGACTTGATCAAGGTGACTGGATTGTGATTTGTGTTGAAATTTTGTGCAGTTTCTATTTATCTACCTCCCCGTGCATCTTTAGCCTGTTTCTTTGCAGCGTCTGTAGTCGGAACAGACAGACGGGACAAAGGAAAACAGGTGAGGATATAATCAAATAGACACACGGATGCAGATTGTCTAATGAGACATTCGACAAACAGGTAGGAAGACGCCCCAGCCCTTCCGCAAAGACGACCAAGCATGCAGCGATGCACATAGGCAGACAGGGAGACGGGCTCCTTGGTTATTCGTGGGGTTCAGTGGACCTTTGGTGGTAATTGAATCAGTGTGAGTGCTGAGTAGAGCTAGCATAAAAACCTGTTAACCCAAAAGGTCAACTTTCTGCATTGTTTATTTAGCAGGGAGACCAGAGAGAGAGAGAAGGAGGGAGCAAGAAAGAGAGAGAGAGAGAGAGACACAAAACACAAATGGGGGACAGAGAGGGAAGAAAATGAGAGAGAGATGGAGGGTTAAGAGGGAGGAGAGGGAAGGAAGTGGTCAGAGAAAGGGAGAGAGAAGAGGAGGAGACACACAGACCTGAAGGAGAGATGGAGCTGTTGGTGGAACCATTTGTGATCTGTAAAATCAGCCGAGCTTTACATCACCATTTTTATACTGTTGTTTATTTGTGTGGGGGATAGAATTGGTGTGTGTGTGTGTGTGTGTGTGTGTGTGTGTGTATCTGGCTGCTATCTTAATGTCTTTTTACTTGTGACATGCATTTGTCTATGTCTGATTGTTCATAGTGTTTTGTTTTTGTGCACAAGAGGTCAAACTTAACGCGAGTTTTCTGTTTTGTTTCTCTAATGTGTCAGAAAATAAATGACTGGTAACCTTGCAGAATTTCTTTCATAAGTCGCTACATCCAACTTCATTTGTAGATTTGTAGAAAATGTTCAACTTTTCTGAACAGTTTCTTTGTTTGTCAATCAAATAACACCAATCACAAGGTCACCGTTGCCAGCGTTTGATTGGTGCATGTACCAGCAAACTGTGTATCTGGCTATTTAAAATATGAGAGACAAAAGGACAACGATTTGACTGACTTAAAGATATTTTAAGGCCTCAGCAGAACTGGGACATCCAGGGCCAATTACTGGCACCGTACTCTGTGGGAAGTAAGGCCTATCAGTTAATAGATAGAGTGCACAATGCAACCATACTGTACTTACACAGCTGTTGTCTCTTGTGTACGCATGCTGACATACACATATACATGCTTGCACACTTTATCTATCATACAGTCATGCACGCATACTCTCAGCCGCTCATCTTCTTTCACTCGCTGTCTTTCTGTCTCTCCCTGACACACACACACACACACACACACACACACACACACCGCCATCTGGGAAAGCCGTTAGCGGTTAGCGGTAGCACTTAGCGACGCAGCACGCTCCCTCAGTCCGCTCAGTCACCTTGATCTGCTTGCCCTTCACACAGCACCATTACTGCTATACTGCATCGCTGTGGGTGTGGGCATGCGAGTTAGTGTGTGCGGTAGGAAGCGTATGTGTCTGTGTGTATGGACATGCATCTGTGTGTGTGTCCATTATAGAGCAGTACAGTGGGATGTAAATGCTGGGGGAGGAGGGAGGGGGGGAGAAGGGGGCATTACCTTCAAATGAGCTACCGTGAAGTGAAATATCCCTCAACTGGTCTTGTGTAGGTTCTTATCCGTGCACGGACATGTGCAAGTCATGTGACTGTGAGTTTGCCTGTGGCCTTCTGATGTGCATCTCTGCCTGTATATTTTTAATAGGATCATTTTACATTCTGGATGTCTGAATTTAAGGCATGCACTGAGTGAACATGAATACGCCGTGAACCCAAGTTAGAAATCTTACAAGCTCTCTGAGACTCAGGTTCTGCAAAAAGATGCGTTTGGTTGTCCTGACCTGAAGTTTAGTAAATGCTGGAAGTCGTTCTTAATTTTAAGTTCACCAAACTTTATGTACATCACTTGCATATATGAGTCAAAACATTATGACCACTAATATGCTGTTGGTTCTTCGTGTGCTGCCAAAACAGCTCCGACCTGCTGAGAAATGGACTCTGCAAGGCCTCTGGAGGTGCAGCTCTGAGGCTGTTAGCAGCAGATACTTTAATTCTGTAAGTTGCAAGGTGGAGCTGCCGAGGATCAGATTAGTTTCACCTCCGTGCCACAGGTTTGTGGCTGGTCCCTGCTCGTGCCACGGCCAGTGGGTACTGTTTTTACAGGGAGAACCCCACAAGTTGGCCTTTTTGGAGGTGCTACAACCAAGTTATCCATCCGTAATGATTTTGATCTTGTCAAAGATGCTCAAGACTTCACTCTTCACAAAAATCTGATGAAGGAAAGACACGCACATCCCCGAGGCCCACTGGGTTGGGTGCTGGATCACAAAATGTCAAAAATGAGAAAAGAAAAGAAGAACGATCTGCACACCGAAACATCACGCCAATAAATTGTATAAGAGAGCCTGTTTTGGTGTGCGGATCGTTCTTCTTTTCTTTTCTCATTCAAGACTTCACGCTTACCAGTTTCTCCAGCATCTAACATCCTGACCCCACGAACTGACACTTATGCACAATATTACCCAGACCTTGACGTACATTGCTGTTAGGACAACAACATTGTTTGTTACGTCTGTGAATGGTCACAATGTTTTGACATGTGTGTGTATTATTTACCCCTCTTTGCAATTACTGACATTATGGGTCATATGAGTGTAGTTGCACGAATATGAATGTCATGTGTTTGTGTCAGCGCAAAGTTGAGCCACAATGTTCATGGCAGTCCAGTCTGGCCTGCACTTCACCCTGCTGAAAGATGCAGACTCACATTCAAACAGTCCCAAGTACCACAAAATCCATAAATACAACCTCAGTTTGCTCGGGGGGAGAAATTGAAACAGAAAGAGAATTTCCATGTTAATCCCTCGGATAGGGATTGCAAAATCACTCTTTGTCCTTCTGATGTCATTCTTGATGTTACTAGTCACATAATTCTTCAGAACAAATCCCCCCTCCTTGCTTTTCTCTCACTCTTTTATAAGCTCTCCTGTGCTTTTTCTTTTCCTGTATCCTCACTTGTCTTTTTCCCCCTTTCTGCAGGTCCAGGACCAGTCGACACCCCAGCTGTGTCAGGACTTCATTCTCGAAGTGTATCAGTTAACTGGGTTCCTCCCACACAACCAAATGGCATAATCACAAATTACACCCTCTATCTTCACTCCGGCTCTGTTACGCCTTTGGATCATAAACCCAGCTCAGTCTCCAGCACTAACTTGACCCTCAAACCCAGCTTAAGTCCTAACCCAAGCATGCTGCCAAGCACAGAGGGTGCATATCTCAACTCAGGTCATAACCTCAGGCCAACATCCAGTCTTACAACCCCTCAAGGCTCAAACCACATCTCCATGTCTTCTAACCGCACTGGCACCCATGTTGGCTCAAGCACAATTCAAGACACCGCACACAATTTGTTTCCTAACCATCCCTTCACCTTGAGGCCTGGTGTTGTAAAAGACAACCAGATTGAGTCCACTGGTGTGAGCAATGTAAGCCGAGGCCCCAGTTCAATCTTATTCCACCCCACTAAACCCAGTAGCACCAGTGGAAGCCCCAGCTTCTCACCGTCAAACCCAGACTATATCAGCTATAATACTGAATATTTTGCAAAACAAGACCCAATCAACAACCCTGCCTTCAGCTCTTATAGTGCAGCTTCAAGATCAACGCCTCTATCAGTCACTGTTCCAGGGAACACCACGAGCTACACTTTCCTCGACCTACTTCCCTACCAGACCTACAGCCTGCAGGTACTACATGTGGAAGACTATAGCTTCATGATGACATTATGGTAGAATACAGTGCTCTATCACACAGTCCAAAAGGATTTAACTTAGTGTTAAAGTGTTATGTGCTTAAATGACAAATAAATGACAAATATTAAAGCATTTTTTGTTGGCAATTGAATATCTATCTCTGGTTCCAGTTACAGATAAGACGTTCTTTTAAAATTAGTTATCGTAGCATGGCAACTGGTAGTGCCAGAATCATAGAATATTTAAATAGAACAGAAAAAATTGCAATTTACCTGTTCTTATCATAATTACCTGATTGTTTGCTGAGTGAAGAAAACTTCTGTTCTTAAAATGACACTACAAACACATATTAAACCATGATGGTACATAATTTCTCTCCACTCCAACATCTAGGTGGAAGCATGCACCAGTGTGGGTTGTTCAGCGTCTGGGAGGTCTCAGTATTTTCGTACCCTCCCAGCTCCACCTGAAGGGGTTCCTGCACCTCACCTTTACTCTGACACACCCACCTCTGTTCTCTTATCCTGGGGTGCACCGGAGTTGAGCAATGGACCTCTGGAACGGTCAGAGATAGCCACAAACACTTCAGTTCACCAGTGGCGTTACATTCTGTACGTAGATATCTGTGATCACATTGTATCCTGTACTGTCTGTAGGTGGCTGATTGAGCGTAGAGTTAATGGGACCAAACAAGTCTCCACAGTGGGCCAGCTCCTGCCGGATCCTCCCCCTCTTTCCTTCCTGGACTCTTCATCAGCTCTCAGTCCCTGGACGAGCTACCAGTATCGACTTGTGCTCCATAATCAGGCTGGCAACACTACGGGTAAGACTTAAAAACAAATTTAACTGAACTGAAATTTACTCTGGCTCAAGTGTGTCTAGTGCTAGCTTCAAAGCTGATCAAATAAAGATCTTTATTTGCATGTTGTTACATCATTGCAGGGCCCTGGGTCAGCATCACCACTAGACCTTCTAGACCAGCTGGTCTCAGTCCACCAAGGGTGAGGGTCTTGGGGCCGGAGTCACTTCAAGTAAGGGCATCCATTTTTTAATTACTCCTTCAGTAAAAATCTAGATTATTTATTTTATTTTATTTTTTTTTACCTCATTAACATATCTGTATTGTGTTTTTTTATCTTCCCAAACATAAGCAAACACCATTGGTTGAGCATTTCCATCTTGAAACTGTCAAGTTTGTACAGTTTTTTAGCAGTAACACATCTAAGAACCCAAGCATGTCAGTTTGCAGGGTGGGGCTTCCTCTATCATTAATTGTCTTCCAGTTTGAACGCGTAAGGCTGAATTATTACGATATTACAGCTTGAGGTGTAGAGTAGTTCTACAATGTTTGAGCAGAGTCATCGGTTAGCAGGTGTGTGAGTGGGAAAGGGTGATTTGTGAAAAAACATTCTTTAGCAGGAAACAGTTTAATATTCCATTTAAGCCACTTTACAATGGGAAGGGGTTATTTTGATGTTAAAAAAAGAAATCTGAATATGTAACTCTGATGCACTGAGAAGCGTTTTTAGGGGTTTAATCAATGAGCGGCAAAGAACTATAAATGACTTTTTGCGAGTTCACTGAAATCTGAATATGGCTGAACCACATAGTTGTTCTCCAAATCAGGCATGATGCTACTGATACAACATTTTGAACACATAACTCATGATGCATTCAAGTGATAGAAGGTGTCAGAATTGAAGATTAAGCTTTTTAGAGTTTATAAAGTTTCTTCAAAGAGAAATAAAAACAAAAAAAAACCCAACACAATTCAACTTCATTGAGAATCTCTTCAGTCACTCTGGGTTTGACAGAGTAGAAAAGACAAAGCAATGTCACACGGATTCTTCTGTCTTTCCCTTTTCGGATTTAATGAGAAAGAAAAACATTCAACTCAAGGTCCCCTTCAGAAATGGGAGGGGCTGTGACCCTGTCTGAGGCAGCTTCCTTCCTGTCGGCCATTTTGAAGGAGGGACCAGAGTTAAATTCCACCACTGGCTAATCTCACATCAAGGCCTATCAATGAAAGCCCCTGAAACAATATTGTATGCATGCACACACAGAGAGATGCACACACACTTGCACTCGCAGCCCTGCACTAATGCTAACTGCAGAAAAATGCTAATGCCTGTCATCATTTCAGAACCGCCCCTGTCATCTCTGCAGCAGCACAGCTTTAGGGGTCACAGGTCCAAGAAGGAAAACGTTCCTTCCTGGTTGTTGCTAATTGGACAGACAGGCAGGCTGCTTCCTGGTTACCAATTGACCTTGACAACACAGAGAAGGATTTTGAGTATCTCCCTTCATTCGCTAAATGGTTTATTCTTCTTCTCTCTCCTTCATTGTAAATCACTTGTACTTCATGGAGATCAACTGTTTCCTAACCATCACACATCACTTCTTAATCATGACCCCGGTTATGTTTTCTTTGCAATTTACTGGTTTTGCAGGTGTTGCTTTTAAGTAGTGATGCAGTGGTCAGAATATCAAGGCACAATCAAAGTCTTGCCAGTGTCTCCTGTTCTAATATCAAGGTCACATTTCTGTCATTCAGTGGCTCCAATAAATTTTCGATGAAATATCTGGTGCAATAGACAAATTGAGATCAGAAATGTAGCTACGAAAGTTTCCTGGTTTGCACATAGTTTTTTTTTGGTACATACTCTGCAAGTGGGAACGGCTGAGACTGGCAACCTCACCAGCTGTAAGTTGGACATCTGGCCAAATCCTGATCGCAAATCTCGACAGGCCATAATGTTTGTTTTTTCCCATTCTAATGTTTAATTGGACCATTAACTAAAGCTCCTGACCTGTAGCTGCGCTATATGCAGCACTGGTGGCACATGATTGGCTGAATCGATAATTGCATGACTATGCAGGTGTTCAGGTGCTACTCATAAAGTGCTCAGTGTGTCTGTATATCCGCCTCTTTGTTAGTGTCTGATTAATGGCTAGCAGTGCATAGTTTCCCATTCTTGCATCAATTATCTTTACTATGATAGTTTTCTGGTAGTTTATGGTGAAAGCTTATCATTAAACTTGAAT
>NW_007578921.1:0-40763 GCF_000690725.1 Stegastes partitus | reverse complement strand
AAATTGTAGAATTGTATTGTTGGGTGCCGAGCTGCACTTCCTCAGTGTCTTTGAGATTTTACTGGATTTAATAGCATAGATGCACACACACACACACACACACACACACACACACACACACACACACACCATGTCCTTACACACTATTCTCTCTCACTCCCAACTTTATCATACGTCTGCCTCTCTAACACATACACACAAACACT
This sequence comes from Stegastes partitus, assembly GCF_000690725.1. Taxonomy (NCBI): domain Eukaryota; kingdom Metazoa; phylum Chordata; class Actinopteri; family Pomacentridae; genus Stegastes; species Stegastes partitus. Next base: position 40,557 of record NW_007578921.1, on the reverse strand, counting down.
TATTCAAAAACGCACACCCACATACTGTACTGGCCCTAGCCCCAGTGCTCTGTGTCAGCCCAGGGTCTCTGCTGTCTTCACCATCTCCAGATTACATCAAGCTATTCAATCTGTAAATGACTTCCACCACAAAGCACACCCAACACGCACTTTGGGAAATGAGCTACCTAACTCAAAATGACCCTGCCTATATGTGGTTGTGTGTGTGTGTGTGTGTGTGTGTGTGTGTGTGTGTGTGTGTGTGTGTGTGTGTGTCCCGTATCACCTCACAGTGTCACTTGTTAAATGAATATCAAGGTTGCATGAGAAATAATTATTCTTGACGTTCATTCATAATACTCTCATCAACATTGACCACTTAATCACCTGAACTCTTAAGTCTTAACCAGCTTTGAACTGATCACTTTTTTACATGACAGTTTGTATCCATAAGTGGTGTGTGTAGGTGTGTGTCTGTGTGTGTGTGCGATATTTGAATTTTGTGCAATTGTCTGTCACTGTGTGTTCATTTGTGGATGTATCAACAAAATATTTATTGTATAGAGAGCTGTAATTCGAACATGTCGACGTGTGTGTGCGTGTGTCTGTGTGTGTATATTTCCATTTGTGTGTGTGCCAGTTACCTTCATCCTCACTCTGAAATGCTGACAGACTGAACTGTTTCCAAATCAGATGCAGTGCTCAACAGCAGCAAGCCTTTGTTTTTGCATGCAGCAATTCCATTACCAGCCGCTTTCATTATTTTAGCATGGTGTTTGTGCATGTGCGCGCGTTTGTGTGTACTCTGTTCTAAATGTGATGAAAGAAATCTTCTGCTCAAGTCAAAGTCAGGTTATCTTTCCCCACAAGACAGTTCAAAGCACACACGCGCACACACAGTGACCATATGAATATTGTTCTTTCACATACTCGGGGAACACTCAAACCTGACCACACATGCATTCTAATATACATATGTCTTTGCATGAGCACACACTGCCGCTCTGCATGTGCACATGCACACACATGCACTTTGTCATGACTTCCTGGAGTTCATCCATCTAAAAGCTTTTTTCCATCCTCATGCCGAGAACATTTAAAATGCCTGGCCAGTTAGGACAGTTAAAAAGGATTAAGTGATCTCATCTTTTGTGCCACTCAGGTTTATCTGAATGCTGTAAAAAATAAAACCCAAAACTTAAATCTAAAACTTTTGTTTCAGATCACATGGTCACCGCCGCTTATTCCCAATGGAGAAATTCACGGCTATGAGCTCCGTCTCCCAGAACCCCGTATCTCTCATGTCGCTGGTGATGCATCTGAGCTCAACGTCACCGTAACGGACCTCGTTCCGTACACGAATTACAGCATCACTGTGTTGGCGTGTTCGAAGGGTGGAGGACATGTTGGAGGATGCACAGAAAGCCTGCCGACTCCAGCTACCACATTACCCACGAGCCCTGAAGGCCTTGCACCGCTGTCAGTGGTGGCAGTCAGCGAGTCTTTTCTGGCCATTTCCTGGCAACCACCAAGCAGGCCCAATGGACCGAACATAAGGTAAAATGAATATTACACCCAAACCACACCAAGAAGTCAAGAAGGCTAAATTTCAATGAACAAGACTTATAGCAGCTTGCAGCAGGTGTAGGGGGCATTTCATATTAGTGCTTACTGTAAGTTAAAAGTACATAGGCAAGAGAATGATGTGCAAAGATGCACCATCACAACCAAATGTCTTTATATGTACATTTTGTAACATGCAGTTGACCAGTATTATCACAACCGATTTGAAAGACACATTGAGTTTGTCATACAGTAACAGGTTGCACATTTATTATAATCACGTGACTTTTCCCAATAATTTAATAGTCTAACACACTGATTTTGAGTTTCAATATTTTTTACATAAGATTTTGTCAGAATTCTCCACCCATTATCTATAAAACACTTAATCCTCACCAAGGTCGAAAGGGGGCTGGAGTCTATCCCACCTGACTTAGGGCGAAGACAGTCTATCACAGGGCTACACTTAGAGACAGACAACCAGGCAGACTCACATTCACACCTATGGACAATTTAGAATCACCAATTAACCTCAACATGTTTTTGGAGCACCTGATGAGAACCTACGCTGCACAGGAAGAATATGCAAACTCCACACAGAGAGACCCCAGGCTGGGAATCGAACCCAGGTCCTTCCTGTCGCCCTTGTCAGAATTCTGTTTTGCTGAATTGCATGTGAAACAAGTGTCGATACCTGTCAAGGAAAATTATTTTTGCTTCGGCTCATTGTCCCATTTGCACTCTGAATCTGTGTTCATACAAACTAGTACATAAAGAACAAAATGGCATCAGCAGAGGAGGAATGGAAACACTTTTGTTTTTCTGAATTCAAGACTAAAAACTATGACCTTATAATATGCATAGTGTCCAGGCAGGGCAAGATTTACCTGTTCTAGGGTAGAACAATCTGTCAAAGCGGTTATTTAGAAAACGCCATCATTTCTGACCCTCGACATAAGAATGTCACTGGTGTTTGTTGCACATGAGTTCATCAGCAAGTCTCCTGTGGATCATGCATGTATAACTGACTTCAAAATGCACAGAAACCAGCACAGTGTGTGTCTTTAATGCACCAGTTAGGAGTAGTGTTCCTAATTTTGTTGTATGCTGCATAATACAATGACAATAAAGACTTTCTTAAAAAAAATTTAATTTAAAAAGTAGTAACAAGAAAGTACAAGCAGATACACATCCATAATACAATACTAATTATAACGAGCTGATATGTGAACTCCAGTCTGTGTAACCATCATAACTTTACATAATCTAAATCAATGCTGTGCCATTGTTCATTAGCTATAGTGCAGTGATAGAAACCAGACACACATGACTAAAATCTGCACGTTGATATCGAGAGACGCCTTCATGAGACGTTCAGTTGCTGCTGAAAAACTTCCAACAAACAAGCAGAAGCACGCTAACAAGCTGCTAACATGAGTGCCCTGGTAATGAGCTAAGTGTTGTGCATTTTTTAATCAGTGTTTTCTCAGTCCTAATGCACATTCTGGTCCATTTTGTTCCGTCCTGTTCTACTGTGTTGGCGATTAGGCCTAAAATAAAGGTCCATTTTCCTAGCAGGCGATTAAAATGCATGAGCCCGTCTCTCTGTTCTGCTCTGCTCAGCTCTGTGTGTTTGTCTAAGTGGGTTGGTTAAAAGGCGGCATTAAGCCCTTCTCTTCTGATTACAGCAGAAATTAGCATCACTGTGGGGAGAGGAAAACACAAACCCCGCAGAAAAAAAACAACGGATAGAGGGGCGTAGGGAGGGAGGGAGGGATGAGATACTGTGAAAGCAGAAGAATAGAGATGATGAAAAACAGCAGAAGAGGAGGAAATGAGTGATAAGGATAAGAGTCAATTGAAAATCGTGTGTGTAAGTGTGTGTGTGTCTACGTGCATGCATGCGGGTAAGGTGGGTACAGTATGCGTCTCTGCGCTCAGTTTGCCCAATTTATGTACATGTGTTGCGTGTTAATGGATTCCTAAATATCCAGCCATGTGTGTTTCCCTTTATTCAAATCTCCCCTTCAGATACAAGTTGCTCAGACGTAAAACCCACCAGCCCCTGGCCATCGCCGCGGTCCCCACATTAACAGCCACGTCCCCACCCCCCTCTGAAGATCTCCATCGCTGGCTTCATGTTTACTCCGGCACCAAATTGTTCTACCAAGATAAAGGCCTAAGCAGGTGAGATTACTGAAATGAGCTCTAGAGCAAACGGCAGTGCCGCGGCAAACCGTGTGTGCAGAGCTGATCGGCGAGCTGCTGCTGATGCCGATCTTTTAATACCGCTCAAAGATACATTAAGCAAATATCCCAAAGAATTAAATTGTTTTTCACACAGCGTCCCCTAATCTCAGTTTGGCACTTGGTGGAAGCACTTTTTTTTCCTCTATGCTTGCTAAACAGCTCTGGGTTTGAGTCTCTACTGTGCTTTATTCAAGGAGTAAACTGAGAAACTTTTGAATGTGTCAGCACTTTTCACTTTGCAGGATTATTTTAGATCCATGAACAAGGACAAGTGATTGTTGTTTGTTTATTAGAACTTGCCATTTTTAGCAGAAGTAACTGTAACTGTAAGTGTAATAACAAATAAAGACAGCCATGACTAAAATTGTGACCCCACTCATCCCGATTAAAGAGTTTCATTATCGTCTGTTATTTCTCTGACTTCCACCAATGGAGGATTGACTTACAGTTAAAATCAGCACTGGGGAACGTGTCTGTATGACCAGTTATTTTTGTCTTTTCTCAAGTTCTTTTTGAATGATAGACAAGAGAAACTTCTTTTTCAGAGTCTGGGAGATGTTTTCTACAAGTGCTAGTCATGTCTTTTAACACAAGGAAAAGTAAAGCAGTCATACTGTCTATCAACAGATTCACAGAGTACCAGTACCAGTTGGTGGTTCATAATGACGTGGGCTACTCCTCGGGGGAGATTGTTACTGCGCTGACCATGGCCGGGGTTCCCCTCCACCCTCCGTCTCTGTCTGCCCACGCTATCAATCATACTGCTATACAAGTTAACTGGACACAACCATGTGAGATTGCCCACTCTCCTAAACACACACACACACTCAAACACACACTCAAACACACTGTCCAGCAAAGGTCTTTATTCTTCAAGCTCTGCTATGAACAAGGTCAGAAGGACACACTCACACACACACACAAGGTGCTCAAACAGGCAAATACTTGTAAATATTGTATTGTCATTTGTAAACTACCACAAAGTGGAAACAGATTTAAAATGATGTGTTTATCTTGACTGCTCTCTCACGCTTCTCCCTTTCTCTTCATGTCTTTCTCAGCTTTGCAAGACCTGCAGGGAGAGGTGGAATCTTACCTGGTCACAGTAGAGTCTCCCCTGCCAAGTGTGATTTTGGCTTTTGGACCTGAGATCAAGTCCACAGTGATAAGTGACCTTTGGCCCAGTACCACATATCTGGTGTCATTACAGGTGTCCAACGGAGCCCATAATACCACTAAGGCAATAGTTAATGCCACCACTGCAGATGGAGGTATGTGTGTATTTGATTGTGGGGTTTTTTCGCCAGCAATTGATTTTTTTTTTTCCATTTTTCTCATTCCTGTACATCTGTGAGGGTGCGATTGTGTGCATATGAACTATATATATATATATATAAATATATATATATATATAAAACCCACATGTGCCAAATACAGTATGTCAATTCAGCGCATTCAAGAGAGGTCTCTGGGTAAACATACATTTCTCTGCAACTCTGTGTTTCACGGGAGATGTTAAACACATCATGTAGTGAGGCATGAAATCAATACAAAGTGTGTGTGCGGCAGATTTAAGGTGTTGTAAAATGCTTGTTGGCACCACGCGCAGACAAACTGCACACACACTGTCTGTACACACAAGCACAAGTATTCTACCTGTCAAGCAAGACAGCAAATGTGGCTGAAAGGACGATACTTTACAATACAGTTACAATGCAATTACTCTGAGTTTTCCAAAAAGTTAGATTAGATTTTTTACAATAATAATTAGAAATGCAATGACACCATTACAATAGACTTCTCTAATACGGGCAGACATTAGCTGTCTGCATAATCTCCTAATATTTATAAAATTAACAAATGGCACTCCTTATCAGTATGTATAATCTGGAGCCTTGAGAGAGTGTATTCAATGGAATATGAATTCATCAGTTCTTAGATCTACTGGTATTTTCCTTTTCAATCAGGGTCAACTTTTACTATCTTTAGCTGCACAAGCCATCCAACTGTCATCACTGCTTTTCTTTCCACGTCCTCTTCAACTCTCAGCCCAGTCTCTTAGCCTTTAAGAGTTGTCTTTCAAATCACTCCATGTAATCATATGTCAGAGGCCACTTACTCTGTCTGTTGTTTTATTTCTGTCTCCGGTTACCTCTCAGTCCCCCTCTCTTGCCATCTCTCTGTTTCTTTTCTCCGCTCACAGTTCTCTTTCTGTCTCAGTATAATCATATGTCAGAGGCCTCTTTCTTTCTCTCTAATCTGAGCAGTATAATAAAAAGTGCATTAAAAACATTAGAAAATCATTAGGTGCTAAAGGCAAAGCATGGCTCGTTTAACTGAGAGGGCTCTGGAGGTAATTTCATTATTTTACAGCTATAAGAGTGCACACACACACACACACACACACACACACACACACACCCACCAAGGAGGCCTAATATATTTTAACTAATGCAGCTCAACCCTACCAACCATCCTAACATGGCCTGCAATCTATAGGGCAATGCTAACATCAGGACTAATTGGCAAGAAAAATGTGTGCACGCGTCTGTGTGTGTGTGTATGAGTGAAAGGGGCTCAGTGTTCAGTATTGCGTTGATAATGCCATCCTGCAGTAAATGAAATGTAGAGCGGTAGGTTGGCTTTAGGTAAGTGCATTGGCAGCAAATGAATTGGGTTAACTTCTCGTACCTGAGTGCATTTTCACTTAGAATAATAGATGGTGTCTGTGTGATTACCCTTCTCTCACACACACCACAAAACACAGCTAAATTAACAGTATTCTCTGCTCTTCCTGCCTCTCTTTGATTTTTGATTTTGCTCTCTGGCTCTGTATCTGCTTCTTTCACAGATTATCATATACTTGTGTTTCGTTTCCTTCGCTCTCTCTTTGTAATTCACTCCTTCCTTTTGTCTCGGTATCTGTAACACATTTGCAGGTTACCATGTTATATTTATCACTGTAGGAGTTCTGGTGTAGTGTCCTCTGTTGTCGTGCTGGATGAGAGTTTCTTAGAAGAGTGAACTGAGGGAATAACAGGAACTAAGGGAATTAGATGGAAGGGACGGTGAAAGAGAGAAAATATAATAACACAAAACAGAAAGATTACCATTGAGAGAAAGAGAGCCGGTGAGATGATCATACAGAATCTATTATTCTCAGTGAAAATGCTCTCAGCTAAGAGAAGTTAACCCAATTCATTTGCAGCCAATGCACTTACCTAAACCCAGCCTACTGCTTTACATTTCATTTACTGCTAGATAGCATTATCAACGCAATACTGCACACACACGGACACACAGGTGGTCTTCCTCAGGCACGTACATGCAGCCTCACAGTCGTCCTGTCTTGTATGAACTCTAACATGGGTTTCTAAACTTTCTGTCTCTCTGTCCTGCTGTACATACAAGCTCACTGTCCGTCTCTCTTTCTGATTTAAAGTGCTGCTTGATTTCTGAGACGTCTGTCAGTTTGTGTCTCTGCACATTGAAATGTATGCGGCTACTAAACTAATTTTGAAATATGCTTCAACGATAATAACATATATACCCAAACTGACACGTCGCTTTAAAATATCATTAATTCACACTGGGGCACATGTAGTTTTAACTGTTTTTACTGACTTTTACGAGCCTGGCCTGATGATCGCTAATGTGGCACTGTTTTAGGACATTTTAAAGTTTTAGTGGTGTCATTTTTGTGTAAAACATTTACAAGCACCGTCGAAGCAGTCATCAAATGAACGCGGTGAGAAAATGTGCCTTGGGAAATCGTAACACCGATACCCTCTTGCAGCTTTGTTCTTCCTGATATCAAAGATGTGTGTGTTTCAAGATGACTGTGTTTCAAATGTTGTACTTAAAAATTTAGACGAGTTGTGACTCTCTTGTGTGCCACACTCAGCACCAGAGGGGATGTCTGCCCCGGAGCTGGTTCCTGTAAACAGCAGCACAGCACGTGTGCTCTGGTTGCCTCCTCTTCGACCCAATGGAGCAGTCACTGGTTACAACATCTACGTTAATGACCGTTTCCATGGCAATGTGGACAACAGCTCAGGGTCCTACCTGCTGGGGGACCTACTGCCGTTTACTGTCTACGACATACAGGTACAAACACAAACAAAGACAGACGTGGAAACACAGACGTGCAAATACGTGCTTCATGCTTTTGTTTGGTGTGATGCATGTACATTTCAGGTGGAGGTGTGCACAGTGTATGCGTGTGTTCGGAGTAACGTTACCAAAACAACGACTGTAGAGGACCTTCCTGCTGACTTCGCCACGCCGCATGTACAAGTGATCAGTCCCAGGTAATATAGAGATGTGGTGCAATTATTTTTTCAGTTATTCTCCCCTTTTTTGCATATTTTTGCTAGTGTTTGAAGTGACAAAAAGTGCCAAAATCGCCCCTGTTATACATGCAATATCAGCAAATCATGAGGCAGCCTTTGACGTATAAACGTCTACAGGGAAGATAATTGCAGATCTTCTAAACATAAATGTATTTAATAGAAGGTACGATTATTGCAGTAATAAATAATTGACCATGTACAGTAGCTTTAGTGTGTAGCACAATGAAGCCATCAGGTTGGGATGTCCTCAGTTCCTTGTATTCCCATCCCTGACCTCCCCGAGGCCCTAAACAAAACTCTGCTAAGAGGCCCTCCCACCTTACCTCTGAGTCCTGTAAACCATTTGCCATTGCCAAAAAGTCAGACCTGACACCTCAACACTCCTATTACAATCCTTCCTCCTTCACAACCGTTTGGTCCATCTGCCATCTAAGAAGAAGCGGACTTATCCAGAACAGAATGCCATACAAACAGTTTTTGCTTTATAGAATACTTTTTATAGAATCTTCAGAAAAGAGAATATTAACATTGACATGATTACGTCGTTGTAGAAAATACAACACTGAGTTTTGACTCTGCTGCCAATTAGTCTAGTTTTCTTAATAGCACACAAGAGTTGTAACTAAACCTTGTGAGACGAGATAATTATTGTCTTGTTGTAAAATTCTGTTCACCTATGAAGGGTGCCATCACATACAGTGGTCGTGGCAGGAAATCATGAATTTCGTATTGTGCATGCACATATGAATGCTTGAATTGTAGACAGTTGTCCTTCACTGATATTACTATTTTAATGAACAGACACATGGTCAGGGCAGAAAAAGCAGCGATGTTACATATGCTACAGGGATATAGGACCATGTCCTAGTTGGTTCCAGCTTTTCTTAAACCCATGAGCTCTGTCTGGAGGCCATGAAGCATCACAGAGGTCTTTGTCATGGTGGCCCACTGCTAGCTCAACCTTCATAATGCTCTCTGCTTGCCAGCATGGAGCTTCCTAGTAGTCCAAGGAAATTCCTTCTTGGGTCCCTACAGTACTAAAGAGTAAGAGGTTCCACCTGGTGGCTTAACCAGGTACTGCAGCTAATCTACAGTACGCTTTCTGACATGCATGTAGAGAATACAGGTCTTCGCTGTCTTTTGGAGCTTGTGGAACAACAGTATGCTCTGTCCTCTTAACACTACTGCCTAGCTGGAGCTTTACAACATGTCATTAAGGAACAGTTTGGATGCATTTCAGAACTATCAATCGTTAAACAAATACTAGATTGATTTTTAATAACTATACTTTACTTAAAGTGTATTTTCTGGAGAAAGAATGTCGGATTTGGACTTGGTATCGGCAGTTATTATATATTAAATGACTCGGATCAGATTGGAAGCAAAAAAAATGTTTTTGTGTGACCATCTTTCACATAGTTTACATTTGTTGGGATGTAATGTTGGGTGCCTACATTGAAACTGCTGTGACTGAATAGATCTTCTGCTGGGTTGAGGATGTATGTGAAGCACCCACATTTTAGAATTTGTAGCTTCTTTACAGCAACATCTGTATGTGAAGCGCTGTCTACTGTCATCACTACGGCTTTGTATTCTATCTGAATCAGTTTTATGGCCCAAGTATGTGAACACATGCAAGGAATTGGATTGTTTTTGTTGGTTTCAATAAACCTAAACACTTCAAAATCTTCCTTACATATATTATATGAATCATGACACACATGGATAGAAACTGCAACTTGAATCACTGGCAGATGCATACAACCACGAGGCCATAATTCTACTTTTTACAGGCAATTAATGATACTTAAAATGCTGGACTTCATATATATGACCCAAATTGCAATGTTGCAAATGTGCAGTTGCAGAGGAAGTGCTGATTTATGTCTTATTTTCTGTCTAGGAGGCTGTGGAAGTTGTAACTCTGTGTGTTACTCCACAGGTCTTTCCCTTGCCAAAGATGTCAGAGATAAAAAAGATGAAAATCAATACTGTGAAGTGTATAAAGATACACACACCCTGACACTGTAACTCAACTTTGTCAGGCATTACCATGCATGAATGCATGTGTGTGCTTGAAAGTTTGTGTGCGACTGTGTGAGTACAATTGTGTGAAAGGACTGTGAAGGAGAACATCCCCCTACCTATCACTTTCACTTTGTTCTTGTCTTGCCCCCACCCCCTCCCTCCCCCCCCGTCTCTCTGACAGGGTGGTGAGATTAGATTGGTCCCATCCAGGCAAACCCAGTGGGATCATGCTGGGCTACGAGGTTTTAAGACGGACCCTCAGATCGTGTGCCGATGGGTCAACAGGGGGCACATCGTCCCTGGGGGAAGAGTCAGACGTTGCAGGTGGTTTAAGGTTTACATGTTCCTACCTGCAGTGTCCTGTGAGTCACGGTGTTTGTGGGACGTCCTGCTTCAACCCTGACAAACAGGTGATTATGTTTTAGTCCTTTTCTACTCGTATATGTTCTGTCGTCTTTCTTTCTTTGAGCATCTTTTTTTCAATGTTGTGCTGCAGATATGAGCAGTTACAAGTCAAGACAATGTCATTTGTTCTAGAGAGAGGCTGTGTTTTTCTTTTTTTTTCAAGTTACACAACACAACTTCCATTGGATAACTAATAAGGATGTATTGTTCACTTAAGTTTGAATTAAATAACATAACAGGTATTTATGTAATAAGAATTTTGAAAAGGTCTGCTTTGCTTGACTGTGTTTAGTTTGTTTGGTTTTGTGTTGTTGTTTTTTTTATTATTATTTTATTTCTGTGGTAATCCTCTCTTCCCTGCCTTTTTCACCTGAATGTGAGAATCTCTTTTGCCTACAACTCGGCATGAGTAAACATTAAAACCTTTGCTGTACAACAACAACAACGTGCAAAACGAGATACGTGTCCAAGGTCTTGGCTTCAGCTGTTGATCTGAAGGAGAGAATACATCGTTTCTGTGCATAATATCACAAAAAAACAAAACATGGAGACCCACAAACAATGCACACATTTCCTCTTCCGAGCACACGTTTTATATGGGATGCATGATCAGCCTCTCAGTGATTAATTTCTCTAAACAGATTAACTTGTCATCTGCATTCACTTCCATCCTTGTGTCATTGAATGCCGGCCAAGTTGGCACAGCGAACGGCTGTTATACATTTATTCCCACAGTATCCAGTGGCACAGACAGTAACAACATTTAAACTCACATATACAAATACACACATGCATTTGCAAGTGGACACGCTTAAATGGAGAACATGCAAACCCACGTACTAGGGGAGCAGGGGTCTTTATATCAAAAATGCACACACACAGGAACAATAGAGAGAGACCGATACTTTAATGTGCACACTGTTTGTTTTTATAGTGCACATACATATGGTTTCCTTCATTTGTAATGTCCTGGAAAAATAGTATGTTGTAATATCGTCTGAATTTAGTCTTTTACTGTGATGCTCATCAGAGTCCCATTAGGCCGATTTTCAGTGTCTCTGTAATTTAGTAAACTGAGGGCATAAGGGTTCCTTAAGCTAATGTTGTCAAACACACAAATGGGATAGTTGAAAATGAGGAATTTGGGACTTTGTAGGTTAGTTGTGTTTCATCAAAATAAATAAACTTTTGCATCTATTGCAGAATTCAGGATGATACAAACGGGGTTTAGGTGGTAAATATTCCAGCACTGTACCTTTTTTTGTCATTTTAGGAGTCATAAAGTTGCACATTTCACATGATAAAGAAGACAAAGATAACTGCGTTGGTGCTGCAGCTTATTTAAAGAAACAATTATTTTTAAGGAGTGTATTCCTGAAGAGCTATTTTCCTTTGTAAGTCAAATGGCCTCTTCTTTGTCTCTTTTGTTGACGTACTTTCTTGTGTGTCAACCAGGTTTGCTGCCGTGGAGAATTGTTCACAAAGAAGCCACATCATCACTGCTGCGATGGCAGTTACTTGAGTTTGAATAATTCCTCCGACCCAGTGTGCTGCAATGGCAAACTAGTCCCAGCTCTCCCTAACCACCAGTGCTGTGGAGGTTACTATGTTCATGTGAAAAACAGTGAGTTTCTAATTGTTTTCTATATTTACGCTAACACAAGATTTTTTTTTTTTCTGTTCAACTTGACTTGAGTCGACTCTTCTCCGTGTTGTTCAAGTGTTTCCTTCATCTGTCCTTGTCTTTGTAGATGAATACTGCTGTCCTGACCACTTGCAGGGCCGGGTCTCAGTGGGGCTGGGTGACAGCTGCTGTGGGGGGGTTCCTTACTCCGTGACAGGCGGCCAGCTCTGCTGTAGTGGGAGCCTCCATGATGGCTATGGGGTCCAATGCTGTGGAGGCCGGATTGAAGATGATACACTGATGTGTTGCGGTGATGCTGAGAAGGGGGAAGTGCATGTACATACTCCAGGTGAGTGAAAAAACAAACATATAGAAACATCAACTGTTGTTAGATTATTAAACATATTTTAATACAGGTGGAAAAATTCAACAATGCTAAAGGTGAATTAGGTTTTTTTTTTTAAAGCACACATGATAAAGTTTGATAGGCTGCTGAGCCATGAATATAAAAGTTTAGGTTTTTTTTTTTTTTTTAGAGATATCCTTTATTTTAAAGGCAGAAAACTGGTGCAAAAAGGATTTTGTCAAAGTTAATTCCCAGCTGACGTCTTAATGGTTATGGGAGAAAGGAGAGTGAGGAGAACGATAGGGAACGACAGGAGAACAGAGCAAAAGAAAAGGGTTGAGAGGTAGACACATGGTGCAGGAACGTGGGGTCGTTTCCCTTTCTTCCTCCCCTGCAGTGTCCCAAAGCACCCGGATACCATGGCACAGATGGGACTGTGCGTGTGTGTCTATGTGTGGGTGTCAGTGTATGTGTGTGTGTCATTAGACATCTTTGTCATGGCAGATGATGATGAAACACACTCAGGATGGCACCGTTGAGGGCACTGCCAAGCACACAGCAGGAGAAATACACACTCACTCGCTCTCACGCACACACTTACACACATATAGACGTATTACAGGCACCCACACACACACACACAGACGCACACACACACACACGGAGTCAACAGGGTGCCCTCGGCAGGGTTCGCTTAGTGTTGAGTGCCAGAGACAGACACGTGGACTCTATTCATCACACATAAACAATGGCCCCATATGGGCAGGCCTATAGTACTCCATTAGCCTATCTACAAACACACTGACACACACATAAGATCTCTATACCCACAAAGAAATACATGTATGCTGACAAAAAAAGTTACCAGAAAGCAAGTCAGCAGAAAAACAGTCGATGGATTTCAAATATTTTTCGGGCTGTTATCATTTGTCACTCTATTTTCTTGCATTTTTCCCCAAAGTGAGATCTTTTCAAACACTGTCAATAACACTCTCTTTTGGGGAGTTTTTTTTTTTTTCTGTTTGCACTCACTCAGGAGTAATGCTTGATATGTTTTTAGTGTTCTATTCCAGCCCACCACACCGTTGCTCATGTTGTCTCATCCTTCTTTTCTTCTCCTCTGCTATATCCTCTGTTCTCTCTTCCAACTGAGCCGGCTATATGGTCATCCTTCATTTGAGGAGGCCTCCCAAGGAGTGCATATGCTCCACCTCCTCTTCCTCTCCATCTTCCTCTTTTATTTATTTCCCATCTCCTCTTCTCCTTTGTCATCTCATTTTGTCATCTTCTTTTTGTCAACTTGTTTCCCCCACCTCCTCTTGGCCTTCTTCTTCTTCATCTGGCCTCTTGCTCTTCTTTTCTTCTCTTACCACGTTTTCTTTCTCCGTTTCCTGCTCTTCCCCCTCACTCCCTTTATGTGCCCCCTTCCCATCCACTCATCAGTCATTAGCGTTAGCTTCCCCATTGAGAACATATGGTATGATGGATCGTAGAGCTAGCGGCGCTAGCAAGGCTAAGGGCCATTTGCCGGGTGCATTGCGCTGTCGGGGAGCCCTGGGGCCGGCTATGCAACCTCGACCCCACACGTCTGTTTCAAGACAGTCACATGCACACGGCAACACCTATTATAGGATAGGCTACTTAACCTTGGCACCACTCACTCTCATTGCTCCCTCTCACTGTGTCCAGGATTTTGTGTTTTTAATGGAGTAGTGAGAGAAATAGTTTAAGGAAGAAAGGAAAAAAGAATCTGAGAAAGAGACAAAGACAGAAAATAGGAGTAACAGAGGACAACGGATTACATGCAGTTTTATTTAAATAATAGTATACACTGACATTAGAGGCATTGTAAGGAATCCAAGGTAAAATAAAATAAATAAAAAATAAAAAGTGGTAGAAATAAATATAATAAGGCTACAAATTAAGTAAAATTATAAACCAAAAAATACAATGTGTTGTAAGAAAGGAGGCAAAATTACACAGAAATGATGCAGTGTGGAAGATAAGAAAAAGAAGTAAAGAAAAAACAACAACAGCAAAAAAAAAAATAAAATAAATGTGCTTCAGTTAAATGAAACACTGAAGAACACTAGTGAAAGGGGGTAAAAGGAGTAAGAGAGAAAGAAGCAAAGAACAGAAGAGTGGTGAAGAGCTAGATGGAGCAGATTAAAGGAGGAGTGAAGGGTATCCCATTGTGCCCAGCTGATAGACTAGGTTAGGCTGATGTGATTATGGGGTCCCTGAAGTGCGATCTATCACACATTACCGTCCACACTGTCAACAACCATACACACACACTGCAGGGGAACCGCAATGCCAGGAGACAGCCGTCTGGCAACAGATACCCGTACCGGCTTGCGTGCACATGTGCTCACGTGGATAAACACACAAGCATTCACACAAAAACAAAGCAACAATCTTACACAAACACACACTTTTGTTGTGCACGTGTAAACACACAGAATTGCTTGTACATGCACGCTCGTCCAAAAATATGCAACACACGCACTCACTTGTACACACACATGTGCTCCAGACTGGACTATTGGATTTGAAACGGGAAAGCACCCAGTGTAAATCAGGTGAAATAGAATCAGGGTCACAAACGTCACCTCAACCAACCTGTCCCAGACAAACACAACAAATACAGACAAAGCTGAGCCAGTGGACAGTGATTTTCTGAAATGTGCCTTTGGGTTTAATTTGTTACCCTTGTCTTTCTGTGTAGTGAAAGTTGATTTTGTTCCTGTCTGCCCAACACCCACCAGCATGTATAGCTACTTGTCTATGTTGCTCTGTAATCAGCGAGACCACAACTTTCTTTTATTGTTCAAGTGTGTTGCAAATTTGTGTAAATACAGTTACGTTTAATTTGACTTTTTGCCACTTTTATTCACTATTTCAGTGATTTAAAGCTGCTGTGAGCAGGATTTCTGTTTTCCAACTTGAGCAGAAGGAGACACTGTGGCAGAAGAAAACTGAAGGAAGAAAACTTCTGGGTTGACAAGGTTTTTCTAATCCTGATCTTAATTTAATTATAGAAATCTTTGTTTTGCATCACTGCTCAGGTATCTGACAAAACATTTTAATTTTAGCTGAAAATTTAAGGTCCAAAGTCTTTTTTTTTTTTTTTTTTTTTTTAAACAACTTATGTTGTTAGCTACTTGTGATGCACAAGCTGACCCAGAACCTGCAGAATCTGTAGAACCTGCAGGTTAAACCAAAGTCAGGCAGGTACAGATAAGCTTAATGGAAAATATTATCGATTGAGGGTCAAAAAGTGTTCTGGCTAAGTTATAAATAAATGCTGAGTTATACATTTCCTTCCATAGCCAGACTATTCTCTAACACTGACACAACACTGTGTAGAATGGTCTGACTGCATCTTATTAACATTCTGCTACAGGAGAAAGAATATAGATATCTGACTTGTTTGTTCTTTAAATTAGGGATGCACGATATATCGGCGACCACATCAGTATCGGCAGATATGAGTGGTTTTTCCGACATGTCGTTATCGGTCCGATGACCAAATTTAGTCGATGTGAAAACCGCTGATTGTTTAACATGAGCACCTTCATCTCTACATTTGATATTGTTGCTATTTAACAGATGTTTTTACTTAAATGGTCCTGGACTTGAACATTAAATATGTTTAAATATGTTTTACTTTTGTTACATTATAAAGAAGACTATGTAGTCTAATTTAGTACGGGCTTCTTTTGAATAGTTTTCACGTCCTCACAGTGCTTACTTATACTAATTTTTCGGTGTGAACAAAAATTGAACAGTGACATCGGCAATATTGCTTATCAGTGATATCAGAAATCTTAATATCGGTATTGGCCAGAAATTTTAATACTGTGCATCACTACTTTAAATGAAACACAATCATCTTAGTTAAAGCCAAGCAACAGTAACTACTCACAGTAGTGACAGGGGAATAATGGGAAGGTTTGCTTGCAGGGGGGACGAGCACTGTGAGTGAAATTCACTGGAAAAAAAACTACGACTAACAAGGCTGCCTTAATGCACTTTCAAATGTTCATCAAAACTTCAAATTTTCACTATAGTAGGTTGCTGCTTAGAGGTTGTGTTTGTCTCCTGCAGTAACAGGAAAACAAGCGAAAGGGGAGGAGAAAGCTGCCTGAAGTTCAATGACAAGCTTATACCCATTGTCTATAGCTAGTGAGTCAGACAAAGTTTTAAATAACTTACAGTAACTTTGTGTGCAAAAGGCTAGACTATTATTACTAGTCTGCTAAAAAGAAACATAATAATAATAATAATTCCAGACCTGTGCATCAATACTATTTACATAAATGGTGTATTGGGTTGTGAGCCTTGCACAGTGTTACTGTGGCTGAAAAGTGTATCACTGATGGGGGACTACAGGTGCTCCTGTTGGAACTTTAGCTACATGTCTGCTGTTGTCTTTGGGTGCTTCTAAACAGCCAATGTAATGCATTTTTCCCAAACCTACCTGGTCAAGTACACCTACAGTATATGCAATCAGCAACAACCAGCCAAAGTGCTGCTCTGGCCAGTTTTAGTCTTTGGTGTGTTATCGTGATGGGCTTTAATCCTTTCCTCAGTATCCCCAGTTGTTACACAATAACACAAAGTCTCTGTGCTAAATCATTCCCTTCCAAATCTCCTGGTTTGTTTAAACAGCTTTCATTTCACTTTCAAGTAGATTAAATACTGTTTGTTTTTGGACAAGAGAGCCTCCGTTTTCTTGCAGCATTTCCTCCTGTGCTGCAGGTTCAAGACCAACTTTTAAGCTCTTCATTTGCTCCTCTTTTCTTCTCTGTCTGAGTTTGTATGTAAGATGTTTAGCTAAGACTTAGGTGAGATTAGATGGTGTTTAAGGAACGTGTGTGGTGTCTTTGGCCTCCCATTGCTTCCTGACTCTCCCCACCTCGCTGTGCGCTCCACTAATCATTTCCCCTTTACACTTTTTTTTTTTCTTTATAGTGTTCAGTTTTTTAACTCTTCCATCTGCCCTTCAACCCCACCGACCCCATCTCTCGCTGTGGGTGCTACCGTAAATGCCCTCCCCCCACCTCACTTTTTCCTGAAAGTGAGTGAATCTTAAAAATGTGTGCATTTCTTTAACTCCTTCCTTTACTCCCACCCTCTGTCCCAGCCCAGCAGGCCCCATCCAAATGTTCAAGGACAAATCTGAATATCCCTTTTCACCGTTTAAGTGTTAAAAGCCTGGCGGTGCCGGGGTGTTATCTTAACGCGCCTTGCCGTGCCATCATCAGAGCGCGTGATGAAAATGGCTGTGATGATGCTAAAAGAAAAAAAGAGGAGGGGGAGAAAAAGTAATAATCAAATATGTTTTTCAAGGGCACAGTGACCATTTGCTGGAGGGAAATTATCCCAGTAGTTAAGCTAGCTCACTCTGAGCCTGGTGGAGTTGTGAGCGTGGATGCGTTTGTGTGTGTGTGTGTGTGTGTGTGTGTGCAAACGTGCATGGTGTATTACTTGAACTTACTGCATGCATCCTTCACTTTCTCCATGTGGTCGTCTGTTGCTGTATACGTGTCTGCATGTGTTTGCATTTATACATTTATCTCTATGCAGAGAGAAATATATCCTTTGCATGTCCTTTGATTGTTTCTGCCAAAAGATTCTCATCAGTTTGTGAGTGTGTATATCTCTCTGTTTGTGTGTGTTTATCATTGCCAAAAGCCCCTCATCAATGATGGGTAGCAAATGGCCAACAGTAGTGGATTCCAAACAGCAGCGTCTGGCTGCTTTAGAAGATCGAGTACTCTCTGAACACAGGAAGACATTTCTCTCTCTGTTAATGTATTTATGATGATGGCTTTTCTATTAGGTTTACTTTAATGACTGGCAAGAATAAAACCAGAGGCTGTCAGGAGATGAGCACAGTCTGTTGTGTGTGTGCATGTGTCTGTGTGTGTGTGTGTTGGGCAAATTTTATTTGCCTTTGTAATATTATTGTTGTTTCTGTTGTTACACATTGTCATTTTATTAAAAGTTGACATTTAAAGAAACAACTTCCAGGTATGGACAGAGGGCACATTAAGCTTGTGTGTACAAGAACACACACACATACAAACACACACACACACACAGATCTACAGTTTTAACCCAGTGATTACTACAGAATGTAACAATAGTGTAATAAGAAATGGATGGAATAGTTCAGGTGTGGTACACACCTCTGCATAAATGTTCATCCATCCATCATCTATACACCGCTTAATCCTCACTAGGGTCGTGGGGGGCTGGAGTCTATCCCAGCTGACTCAGGGTGAAGGCAGGGGACACCCTGGACAGGTCACCAGTCTATCACAGGGCTACACTTAGAGACAGACAACCAAGCACACTCACATTCACACCTACAGACAATTTAGAATCACCAATTAACCTCAACATGTTTTTGGACTGTGGGAGGAAGCCGGAGAACCTTGCAGCCCCCCTGCATAAATGTGTTTTACAACTATTTAAACGTTTTATTCCAATTCTGCTGCCATTCCTACACCACAGCGGCTAACAGTTGTAGTTGCCCCTTTTCCTGTGCCATGCCTCTGTGGAGGACATAAGACAGAGATGCCCATTTCTGCATCCGAAGCTGTCTCAGATAAGCTGACAAGCCTTTGAGTTAAATCAATCCATTTTGCTAATACCCAGTGCATAATATTGATTTCAGAAGCAGTTCTACAGCTTACTTACATGCACAATGATGAATTATAATGACAGAAATTATAAAATTTAGAATCAGTATTAGCTTCTCAAACCTGAATCAGAGGGTGTGTGATGCAGGTGAAGTTCAGACTTTTTGTTAGAAAGCAGGTTTATGCTCATTTGATAATATAATACTCTCTATAAAGAATGAAAATGGTTCTTTGTCTGTAAATGGAAGAAACCCAGCTATCATCAGTTTCATCTGCCCTGAGCTCTGTATGCTGAATATGTCCATGAAAAGCACAAAACATTTATTATTTGTATTTCTGGATTTTAGCACACGTGCTACATAGTATGATACCTTGTGTTCTTTGTTTACTTACTTGCTCGCTTCTTTTAGTAGTTTTTTTTCTGTTTTATCACTTTGCCAACTCTTGTATTCCCGTAGCTTACAGACACTTTAAACACACATGAACATCTGCTTGCTGTGTCTCACTCTTTAGTGAATCCCTGTTGGGTGGTGAAAATATAACTGCTACCAAAGCATTTACTTAAGCTCAGCACACACACACGCTTAAACAAACGCTCTGGACACATGCATGTTAAGATGCACACAATGTCACACACATGCCCAGCTGGTAATGTTGCTGAGATTAAAAAAAGAAAAAAAAGAAAAAGACATCAGAAAGACAAGAGGACAACCAGTCAGCTGGGAAAAGAGTAGTTGTGCGTGTTTGTGTGTGTGTGTGTCTCTTTGATTATGTGTGCGCTTGATGCCCCAACATCCGTATGTGTGTGTCCACACAGGGGAACACTATGCACTGTGTGAGAAAGTCAATCCACAGTGATTTCATCTCTCGACATGGCATATAGTCTGGCCCCTCTGGAGCATAAAGTGCACGTGCGTGCACACGCACACACACACACACACACACACATGCGCACGCTCTCCTTCCTGAAATGAGTGTGTGTGTGTGTGTAACCACTAGTGGGTTTTGAAGTGGATACCACTTGTTTTGGCTTTGATGGGAGCTAATGTTGTTTTCTTTCTTTTCACAATATTTTCTTCTTAATCCAGAATAAATTAGGACTCTCATTGATTTTTGAGTGAAATAATTTGTCATATTTCAAACATAGCGTGACATTTGTTATCCATTAGGAATGGGAGGGGCTGCAGCATTCACTTTAAATATGCAGCAATGCTTGCTGAGCCAGTAAGTGTGTAAAGACTAGCATATCTGAAATGTGGTTTTGTCCAAAATGTTTTTTTGTGGGGGAATGTCACATACAGCAGTCAGCGGATCACGCTCAGTCAATCATTGAAAAAGTTCAGAAACCTGTTTAGAAGACTGATTTCTAAAAATAAACTAGTTAAGGGCTAAACCTGAATATACTAAAGGTGAGGCAGGCCCATACATAGTTTTTATACTAGCTAGTTGTCGCAGGGGTTTTTTTTTTTTTTTTTTTAATTTAAATTTTTTTTTAGAAACGTCAGAAAAGTGTACTTCTGTGAGCTGGATAAGTGTGTGGACAAATACATTAAAACAGAGTGTGTCTTGCTAAAGGCCAAGTCCCAAATGCCATCTGCAAAATTTTGAATTTTTAGAAGTCCCATTAGTTGACATGGGTTTTTTAAAACATCTCAACCCCTTATCCTGTTTTTCGATATGTCTGAGGCAGGAGAAAGAGTAAGTGCAATGAAAATGGCAGATAATGAGACCTACCCAAACTCAAAATGAAAATTTCAGATGAAAATGTATCCAGCAGGAAAAGTTGCAAATGTTTAGTAAAATTATGGTCTTTACAGGTTTTGGTCACAGGAAGAAGAGTTTCACACAAACTTGAATGTTCACCATTACCCAAAGTGCAGCCCATAAACCATATCAAAAATCTGAACTCTGCATGTATAGTCTTAACTGTAGTAAATATTATATGAAGAGGCTTTTTACAATGAAGGCAAGCCTGTAATAAAAGTATAAATCAATTAGCCACAACATTAAAACCACTGACAGTCTCCTTACATTGCATGTTCTGTTTGAAAACTTTGGGTCCTGGCATTCATGTGGATGTGACTTTGACATGTACCACACCTTAAACACGTTTGCAGACCAAACACACGCCTCCATGGCAACTGCACTTCCAAGCACCAGCAGGCTCCCCTGGCTGGACAGTGAACCATACCACAACGTAAAAGCTGCTCAGAAGCGCCTCAAGCCTGAACCCTGGACCCAACCTCAAAACTCCCCAATTCAATCGAGCAAACTTGACCCACTCCACAACCCACAGGACCCAAAGCATCTGCTGCCCATGTCCTGGTGCCTACAGACACTGACACGACAGGACAGTCCAGGAGGTCCCATGTCAACATCTCGAAGGGTCAGAAGTGTGTTGGTGGTGTGGAAGGAAGCTACACAATGTTAGGCAGGTGGTTTTAATGTTGTGGCTGGTTGTTGTATAACCTTCATTTGTGTAGTTTTTCTGTAATGTGCAACTATTGTTCATGTAAGCAGAACAAACTTAAAATCAAAAACACATTTTCAAACTTATCGTTTGCTTTTCATACGTAATTTCTTGAAACCAGTATGTAGAGATCGTTGATAAGTCAAAACCTTCCAAAGCATTGTTTGTTAGTAAGTACACCAATATGTGTCTATGGAACCTGCTTCAGTGTGAGTGTGTGCTGTTATGCCTACACACAAAACTATGTATTTGTGCTCTTGCTGTGCACTTCGTGCCAAACCCCTTGTAATATATTCAGGTATTTAAAAGTGTTTGGTTTGTTTAAAGTTGTGGAGGGGTTTTGGTCTCCTAGAGAGCGCGGATAACCCTAATCCACAACACACATTTTTATCAGTAGTTCATTGGCAGGGCTAAATATTGACTTATCATTAAGTGGAATGACTGAAACCCTAATAATAATTCACGTTGTCTAAGCACCTTGTGTTGACGCGGCGCTCCCGACGCTATTAACGAATGTATGCAAATCCTGCGTAAATCTGAAGATTAGGGCTGAAGCATTCTGTGATGCAAGAGAGAAAACAAGAGGTGTGTGATAAAATGCTCTCAACACATACACACCCATGCAAAGACACACAGCTTATAGAGAGGAAGAGAAAATAGGGGTGTGCGTTTCCAAATGTTAACACAAATGTACAGGCATGTCACACACACCCATACACAGATAACGCTTACAAAGACAGGGATTGGATTTCTGCTGAATGCATGATAATACAATAGTGAAGTTTAGGTGCAGAATAGTAAACAAACAATGTAAACCTGTGAACTGCATGCAGGTAGAGAGAGAGAGAGAGCAAAAGGAAAACAGGATAAGAGGGAGATGGAAACAAGACGACGTCATGAAATTGAAGTGGAGAAATATGGGCGAGAGAGGGGCAAGTAGAAGTATGGTGAAAAGAGAAATGTAGAAAACTTGTCCACAAACTAAGTGTGTGCATGAGAGTACGCATCTGTTTTCACCTGTTTTCATGGGAGTGAGTAAGATGAGAACAAGATTACAAGATAATGAGTTAAAATTAAGAACTGAGGAGAGAAAAAAAGAGGCCATAAGAGAAGGAAGGAAATGAATAAACTGACTAAAGTAGAGTAAGACAAACAGTTATTGAGGTGGAACGGTGGATAGATTGATTTAGAAGTTGCAGGAACAAATGATCAGACAAAAAAAATTGATGGAGGATGGAGACGAGGCAACAGATCAATCTCACAAGTGATAAAGTTGTCATTTCTTGAGTCAGAAAAATGTATGAGAGAGCTGTTTGAACGGAGCCATGTGAGATGACACAGAGAGAGACAGCTGGATGTGGAGGGAGTAGACGGAAGGGAGGCAAATGAGTGAAAATTGTGAGTTGTGGAGGACCTGGTGTCCGGATGGAAGGGAGGAGTAGAGGTGAGGATGCCGAGAGGACGAGGGGTGAGTGGAGAGAAGCTATTTTGGAAAAGTGTTGAGCTGTTTATTTGCGCGTCATTGAAGCTGAAGTAAGGCGCTGGGGGAATTGGCCACCAAGCCCCGGCTCCGCAACAGCTGCCGCTGCTAAGTGAGTTACTAGCCGTCAGACTGCCTTTATGTCACACAATCACACACACATGCGTTTTCCTGTCATACGGAGCCTGTGATGGATGCGTTGAGGATATAATGCAGTGCAACAGTGCAGCAGAAAATATGTGGCATTCTCCACTTTTGGCCTTTAAGTGAAATGATTGCTTAAATTAACAGCATTTAATGTGCTCGAAGTGTGAATGCTGATTAGAGTGTTAAACAATAAGTTATTTATCACTCCACAACTAGCTGCAGCCCCATTAAAGGCTGAGGCCGCGATACAAAGCAGTGACTTAGTGTTTAATGTCTGCTGTCAAATAAAATGGGCATCACAGCTGGGGGTAGATTGTGCCACAGATCAGCATGTCATCAACTGTTAGGATAAATTTGCTAAACACCTCATAAAATATAGATTATTTTTACAATAAACTAAATAACCGCAAAAGACTGGCTCTATCTTTAATATTCCGGTCTGTAATTCAAAATGAGAAGTTGTACTGTTGGAGTCTCTCATTAAAAGATGATTTTTCATTTCCCCATCTTTGCAGTTAGAATACTTTACTTTAGCCGTGCCTCGCTTTGCTCATTTGTATTTCTAATGCACCCTCACAGCAGGGATTTGCTGAGTCAGTGTTATAGCAGGACAATATTGTAGCCTTAATCCATTGCAAGGCCAAAGCCTGCCAGTCCCCACCCTCCACCGAGCTAAGCCATCAAAGTAACCAGATTGGTTCAACTTGTGTTATTAGGACGACCACTGGAGAAAAGACACCGTGTTTACTCTGCTTCACTACACTATCCTCAGCTTTCACCAGTGTTGTATGTCCTGTGTGTCCCAGTTTGT
Organism: Stegastes partitus; assembly: GCF_000690725.1. Classification (NCBI taxonomy): domain Eukaryota; kingdom Metazoa; phylum Chordata; class Actinopteri; family Pomacentridae; genus Stegastes; species Stegastes partitus. The sequence goes on along the minus strand of NW_007578921.1, from coordinate 16,449 downwards.
TAAACTCTCGACACGTGACCTTTAGTGTTTGCTGAATTTGTATGATTTGCACCAGTCAGCCTCGACATAAATCCACCTGCCTATAATTGTGCAGATTCCCCCTCATGCCGCCAATACAGCCCCGACCCACAAGGCCGTAGACACTGGACCTGTTGGGGGTGTCCTGTGGTGTCTGGTACAGAAACGCTGGCTTTCAGTCATTCTCATAGTTTAATTGTAGCAACTGGACTTGCTTGAGTTTCTTGAAGACATTTCACCTTTCATCCAAGAGGCTTCATCAGTTCTGACTGACTAGTTGGGAGTTCCAGGTACCGTAATATTCAGACTATTGAGTGCACCTGAATATAAGCCACACCCACTAACTTTAAAAAGGAAATAAAAGATGTACATATATAGGCTGCACTTGTCTATAAGCTGCAGGTGTCTACGTTGCAACATGAGATATTTACACAGATTTATTTTTTTAAAACTTTTGATTAAATACGTACCGGTAACACACACAAATACCGTAAATGCTTTTTTCCAAACAGCGCTTTTAACATGGCTGGTTAAAAAAAAAATAAAAATACAGCAGCCTACCAGGAAAAGTCATTGATCACTATCTTCATCTTCCTCCTGCGCACTAAAACCACTAAAGTCGTTTTCTTCAGAGTCGGAATTGGACAGCATCAGAATTACTTCGACACACTTCTCAGTCTCTCTTTCGTTGTCACTCTCAATGTCACTGTCGTCTCGAGGCAAATTCGTAAAAATTGTGAAAGTCCATAAATTAGCTGCATCATTGTTTAAGCCGCAGTGTTTAAAGCATGTGAAAAAAGTAGCGTCTTGTAGTCCGGATATTACTGTACTTGTATTCTTTAGGAGCCATTAACACTTTAGTTTCAGTTTCAACTGTGGGTTTGTTGCTCCTCCCCCTCAGTCGTTCGGACTCCCTCTGCCACGATGGGGTTCGTTAGAGTCTTTTGTGGCGAGGTGTGAATGTGGTTTCGGTCCTGTGTTCTGTGGACCAGAGCCTCAGTGGATGAGAATTTCTCCAGTACGTCCCACAGATGCTAGTTCACATTGGGATCTGGAGAGTTTGGTGGCTGGTTTAACATTTTGGGCTCTTTGTTTTGTTCCTCGAGCCATTCCTGTGGAGCAACAGGGCTCATTGTTCTGCTGCTACAAGTGTTGGGAGGATCCATGTGGTCTTCCCCAGTGTTTAAGTGGATGGTGTCAAATAACACTCACATGAAAGACTTTCGGTTTCCCAGCAGAACACTGCATCATTACTAGATTATTAATGTAAACTATCACTTACTTAAACCACCACCAGCAGCCCGTGTTAGGCTCATTGTGTTTTCTGGGAAGTTTAATTGACAAAATTACAATTTCATTAAAAAACACTCAGTGAAGTAGAGTTCTAACTATAGCGTTTTATCTATTCAGCTTTCTAAACACATCCTTTTTATATGTTCTTTACACTAAACATTATTATATCTGTCAGGAATTTCTACTTTACATATGCAGCAACTACTGCAGCAGTTTTAATTTGTCAGTCATTAAAAGCAACTCGGGTTATTTGAATTTGAAATGTGAAGCAGCAGAGAATGCGACGAAACATACTTGAAATTTGATATTCAGCTGGAAAACATTTACAGGCAAATGGAGTGATAGCATGTATTTTAAATGTCACCTTGCTGCTGAAGGTGAAGTGGTGGCAGACAGACATCACCTATCACTGTCAGAAATGGCAGCTCTCAGAAAAACACACTTCCTCTCCCCTTGCATTCCTTCAACGGCGTAGCCTTAATATTACTGCTGAGAGATGAATACGGGAGAGGAAAGGGAGGAGGGGAAGGAGGGAGAGAGGAGGATAGGTGGATGTATATAGGAGTTGATAAGAAAAGATGCGCAGTAATATTCAGAGCAGCTTAATACTGTTTCTGTGCAGATCGGAAAATACGGATTGAAGAGAGGAGGAAAGGGGAGTTTAGGAAGTGTAGATGAGCAACAACTCAGCTCTGCGGCGCCTGAATATTTTTACAATATGGAGAGAAGAAAGTATAAAATGTGAGGTGAAAGGAAGGAACTGAGGACGGTGGAAAGATTTTGGAAGGAGGAGGACAAGATATAAAACAGAAAGAGCAGAGGGGTTATAAGAGCAGGAAAGAGGCAGAATAATAGGATGAGAGGTTTTAGAAAATACCCTGTTTCAGTGTGGATACGCAGCTGATGAGGAAATGTAAAGTGATGCCAATATCTATTGTAATAGAGAGACATTTAAAGCTGATGATGTTATCTAGAAACGTAATGAAAGTATGTAATCGAGATGATGTCAGAGGCCCAACTGAAGTATTGGAGGACCTGAGATGTTTTATAGGTGGAGCAGCGTCACTGAAATTGTCTTTGACCATTCAGTGTCTCCTAAACAGCCGTTTGAAATGTGTGCGGTTTGATAAACCAACATAACCTTCTGATTAGATTTTGAATAATTTGTGAGGCAGCTAAATTTGTTGCAAGAAAACACAGAGTTGGCAGTTTTAGCCCAAAGTGGAAAGAGTTCCTTAACAAATAATGTCTCGATAAAAAAAAAAAAATTGTGAAAAAAAACATATGAAACCGTAATAATCTTTTGTCTTTAGGTTTTGTCTGCTGTGGTCAGGAGTACATCAACTCTTCAACCTCTCTTTGCTGCGTGGGCAATGATGGATATCCCACAATGCACCCTGCTGGCAACGCCACGGTGACGCTGCAGTGCTGCGGGTCAAAGGTGATACACCAAGGAGAGGAATGCTGCAATGGGATTGGCTACGACCCCCAACGACATGTGTGCGCTGCCCGACCCACACCTGGTCTCCTCATACAGGTGTGTTTTTATGTGAGACAATGTGTGTGTGTTTGAGTCTAAGATAGTGCATCCTTTTTTTTCTTGTTTACACTCTGTGTTTTGTCTGCTATTATAAGTGCCACAGATGAGAAATCCGTCATTTGTGTCAGTTTCTTTCTAAATCTTTTACACTTTATCTTTGTTGTACCTCATGAGTTCTTGAAGCGGCTGCACCACTGCTTCATCACGTCTTTGCAGCAGTTCAGCGTCCACTGTTGTATTCCAGATGTTGAGTGTCTTAAAGCAGTTTTTTTTTCCTTATTGTGTTTAAGACAGACTGAAAAATTAAAAAAAACAAAAAGTGACATGAAAAAAAAACATGCATTCATATTATATCCACTGTTAAATGTTGTGGGAGTTTTTTTAATCTACTATAGGTGTTGCATTCACAAGCAAATTTGACATTAATTTCAGAGATGCAAGCTGGTCTGACCAAAAAAAAAAAGAGAGATCTAATGCACATAAAGATACAGAAGCAGAGTAAAAAAAAAAAAAAAAGAGCACTGCAAGTTAGATGCTGGACTTAAACGTCCAGTAAATTCTGGCACATCGGCTGTAATGGCAGAGCCGATCGTCTCCAGCAGCCCAGTGGACATTAGGGGTTCGATAGAATCTCTCCGTTTCTCTGGTAAACTCACTCTCATTGTCACATCAGGAGTTGGGGACTGGGCCATCTTCCATTTATCAACTGGGGTCATGTGGCGTTTGTGTGTTTCTGAGTCAGCGGGAGATGGCACATGCATGCACACATACACACACAAACAGGGACAAAGGGTAGGAACTCTCATTAGCTCTAATGATGTTATTAAGGGCCATGTATACCACACATATACACACACAAACAGCACATAATACATATGTAGCTACATTCTGCATGTGTATGTGTGGAGGATTACAGGATTAGTGAACTTCTGTTGGATAAGTTTGTCTAGCTGACGACTCACTTAAAGAAAAATAACCATTCTGAATACCTTAATTTCACTAATCTACCTTTTTTCCTCTTTCTCCTCTGATCCTGCTGTTTACTGTTCTGGTACATATTTAACTCCTCCTTCTCCTCCCCTTCATTCTTTCCGTTTATCTCCGTCTCTCTGCCTTTTCTCTGTGCAGCACCAGTGTTTAAAGGGTGCTGTGTGTCCCGTAGCTGCAGCGTCTACAGCTTACTGTGGCTCCTGTGACCTTGATCCATCTACGACCGCCTGCACATGGGTGTTGTCGGCACAGCCTGACACACAGTCCACAACGTACTCCCCATTCATCAGCCCCACGCAGGAAACACTCGCTACAGGCCTGTCTACACATACAAACAGAAGTAATAACAGTTACAAAATGCTAGACGCATACAGTCACACGCACGCTGAGAACAAGCAGTTCGAGGGGAGCCTGTGCCCGTCACACGAGGAGGTTGTGCACAGCGGAGATGCTGGAAAATACACCTATACAGGTAATGTATCTATGTTTGCTGTAATTTAAAAGAACTGTTACAGGGAATGCATCAGCTTTTTTTTTTTTTTTAACCATATTCATCCAGTAATGACTACTTAATGCTGTTCTGCATAATGTTTTCATCACCTTGTCAATGCAGGTTTGCTGTTTTATTGTCTATGAGACAATATTTAATGCTTTAAAGGCCTGAAGGTATTTTTGTGGGCTATCTGTTCAAGTTCTGATTTTCTCATCACACCTTCACACTGTACTCCGCCTCAAACATCTAGGCTTGTTAGTATTTTTGAAAAATCGTTTCAGCTCTTGTAAGTCGATTCGTCTGGCAGGTTATACGAGGTGTGTCAGAAAAGTTTCAGGACTGGTGTCACAAAAGATATATTTCAAATCCAAACTACAAATTATCCCCTTCTAAGTAATCCCACCTACCCAGCCTTCTCTGCCACGCCGCCATGCACTCCTGGAAGGATTCTTCCAGGATCCTCCGCAGCTCCGTCGTCACAGCCATCTTGATGTCATCCACGTCTTCAAAACGGGTCCCCTTGATGACCCCCTTGAGCTTGGGGAAGAGGAAAAAAATCCTACAGAGCCAGGTGGGGTGAGTAGGGAGGTTGCTCCAGCACGGTGATGTTCTTCTCAGCCAGGAACTGTTGGATGCTCAGAGCATTGTGAGCAGGCGTGTTGTCATGGTGAAGCAGCCACGACTTGTCCTGCCACAACTCTGGCCTCTTCTCGCGCACTGAACGAAGCAAACGCTGCAGGATCTCTTTGTAGACGTGCTGGTTGATCGTCTGCAGGGGAAAACTGGTGGTTTGTAGTTTGGATTTGAAATCTATCTTTTGTGACACCAGTCCTGGAACTTTTCTGACACACCTCGCACTTAGTCCGTTATTTCTTTTTCACATTTTTAGTTTTAATTGCCAAGTTATGTAGCATGAGTGAAACCACACTTGTGCAGCTTGATAAAACAATGTACAATTTACAATGTTTTGTACGTAAAATATAAAAACTACTGAATAAAATCTGCAGCATCCCCCTTTAAACTCACTGAATGTTTACTTGATGTCAGTATTTTTCTGTAATCCAGTTGAGTTTTAAACATTTTGACCACTCGTGATGTATTTACATTGCCGGCCTTTGATGTATAACTGCTGTAAATTAGAACTCTCACTTCAGTCCTCTGAGACGTAGTGAAGAATAACTAATATAGAATAGCCATCTGTGAAACATGACGCTCATAGAAATTGCGACCCTGCAGAAACCAATTCTGCATTTACTCTAAATGTGGCAGCCGCTACAATCAACGGGCGCGCAGACAGATGCCCTTCCACGCACACTTTCACACACACACACCAAGACAGCTGCTGCAGTGTACATTAATAGCTGTAACATGGTAACTCTCTCTGTGCTGTACACTTGTGTGTCATTAAAACTTAGTGATGGGCGTTTAAATGCCATTTCAACATTCTCCACTATTTATCAGCCCAAAGGGAGTAAGAGCGTGTGTGTGTGTGTGTGTGTGTGTGTGTGTGTGTGTGTGTTTGTGTTTGTGTTTGTGGGCGTGTGTGTCGTGATTTTCAGTCTGTCCACACATTATTTATCCGGGTAGTTACGTCTGTTTAATCAAGACTAATTGTGGTTGTGGATGCTATGTGTGTGTGTGTGTGTGTGTCTGGGTGGCTGTGTGCTCGTAATGACACGTGTTTTGTGTGCGTTTGCGTCCAGTTAGTTACTATTTCAGTGCCCCTCTGAAGTGAATGTAGTTCTGTGTATGTGTTTCAATTACTTTGTGTGAGTGTGTGTAGCATGGGGCGGTTAGGATAAGAGTTTCTAGGCGATGCTGTGACACCATCTGGGCAGAGGCACATAAAGCTGTCGCCACCCACCATACACCAGATGTTTCTCATGCACACACACACACACACACAGATACACACACACACTCACATGCAGAGTATCATGCTATACTTTTCGGGGGAGAAAAAAACCTGAGGTAGATCACACCCAGATAGCTCCACATGTGGACCGAGCATCATAATTACAGCGTATACTGTATTGTCTACACACAGTTTGTATTTCTAATATTTCTTAATCGAACACAGGGTTTCTAGCATGTGTCTGTGCTCAGTGTTCTATTTACATCTGTGTGTCGCTGTGGGTGTTTTGCTTCTTCAGTTATCACAGTAGTAAAGACAAGAGTCCCAGACTGGCAGTTACAACCTGGTCTCATTTACAGCAGAAGTCCCTTTACACTCCTAAAAATAATGCACATATGCGTGCAGGTACATCTGTATGTATATATGCAGCTGTATGTATACCTCACCAGAAGGGCTGTAACAAGCTGTCCGTCACAAGGCTTCAGTCGCGGCCTGACGTTTACAACGCTGCGCCAGTGATAGTGCATATATTTGTTATATCCTCATGTAGCTTACGTTTGCACCTCAGCTCCCAGTCTTACTGCAAAGGTGCAACTATTATTATACAAACCACACATGTTGCATAAAAAGGCAAAAGGTTTTAAAGGATTTAAGGGCACAAATCCATCTGGATTATTTAGCTGCGTACTATCTTTACATTTGTAATGTACTTCCTCTGAGAGCTACACAACATTTTAAATCCCTTATTTGACAATCTTCTTCCCATTCATCAGTATCATTCATTAAAATCAAGCAAGTGCACCAACAAGTCAAATATTAAGACATGCAAAGTCCATGTTGGTCTCCTTTCAATTCATCTCATATTTCTTTCCCCTTTAAAGTTGCTGTATTTTCAATGACATCAGCCCATTCTATATTAAATTTGACAAACTCTATATTGTTTGAAAGCACAAAGTTCCACAATTTGAGGTGTTTAAATGGTTTTAGAGTTCTAGTGCCACAGCTGCAATTGTTTCTCATCAGTCCTAGCAGTGCACATACAGCCCAACAGTACTGCTCACTGTCAGAGTCCAATGAAAAAAATGGTTCTAAACTTTTCATCTTGTTCAGTAAAAAAGAGGGTAAATGTTAGGGGCTAATTAATTTTTCCCTTGCTCCCCTTTTCTGTCTTTCCTCCTTTCCTTACTCTGAAACAGACTCTGACCTGGAGCCTTTTACCACCTATGAATATAGAGTGAGGGGCTGGAACAGCTTCGGTCGAGGCTCCAGCGACGTTGCAACAGTGACGACCAGCGAGGACAAACCGTGGGGAGCGGCACCGCCCCGCTGGAGCCGTCTAGGTGAACGAGATGACATCATCCAGTTGCAATGGCAAGCTCCCGCCAGACCTAATGGTTTGTATACGTGTGTGTGCAGATGTTATGATAGTAGTAAAAAACCCAGTGATAAAAAGTCTTCTCTGTAGATGTGGTTCAGTTTAATTAACTCCAGTAAAGGTGAATTCATGATCAGATGCAGACTCAAATACTGAGAACAAAATCTAATAGTGGTAATCCAATTTAACTTTTTTTTTTTTTCCCCTATCTACCAGGTGAGATCACCCACTATGTTATACTGCGGGATGGGCAAGAGCGCTATCGTGGTGATGAAAACAGTTTCACTGATGTTGGTGGGATCAGGCCTTTCCAGGAATACAGTTACCAGCTGAGGGTCTGTAACCGGGCTGGTTGTACTGACAGTCCAGAGGTAAAACTACATGTCTGTTTGGTGTCGGTGCTGTTTTACTGTTGCGAGATTAAGAAAATCTTATGTGGCTAACTTTTTTTATTTTTTTATTTTTTTATTGTTTATTGACCGGACAATGTACAATTACATTATGCTCAAGAGCAAGGATGCTTGTACCAGACTATAGCTGTCGAGCTAATTTCCATCTGTAGTCCTGGGGAAGGGGCAGAGGTCACAGTGACATGTTTACAGTGCAGTCAGTGTTTCACACACATTCATCCATTCGTCACAAAAGGAACATAGAACATACATCACTCAACAGACTAAGTGCATAATCACAATAAGTATTAAAATAGGCATCAGATATTTGTGTCATACCACAAGGCCGGAGTTACAGACACATGTCTCGGGGCCCTAAAATTACACTAAAAACATTTATGAATGCAGACATCTCTGGTTTGCGAGAAACCAATCTTTAACTTCTTTTGTGAAGCTTCTGGCGTTGTCTAAGCTCAGGATTTCTTGGGGGAGCGCATTCCATTTCTTTGTACCTAGACAGGAGAAGGCAGACTGGGCAAATGACATTTTGCATCTTGGAATGTTGCAGTGTCCCCTGGTAGCTGTTCTGGTTACTCTTCTGGCCGTTTCTGCTGTCTGATATACAAAAGCTTTGAGTGGGGGAGGGGCCAGGTTATGGACAATCTTAAAAATTAGTTTAGATAAGGAGATGAGGTTATCGAACTACTTATGCCTAGCAAAAGTATTACTGCATCAGTACTCATTTTTAAAAGTCTGGGCTTGCTGGCATATTTATTATCTGCAGCAGCCCTTTAGATACCAAATAGGTGGCTGGCACTGATAAGCAACACTTGCAATGCTTTGTTGGTATTTTCTAGTAATTTGGCACAAAGAGACAGTAAAACATTACTGGTTGCCCCTACAGTTGGAAAGAGAATATCTGTTCTGTTGATTCCCACTGTGTGCTGTTTGATTGTCTCTCTCCTGTAGAGCACTCTCTCTTTTTTACACACTAATACACACACATACTTTACAAAACCTTACTCTGTTGTAGCACCCCATTTCATAATGACATTATTCCACTGTATGATTATCTAATGGCTCCTCTAAAGATGGCCTGGGCTTCACTGAACTAAGCACCACTTTACTCTGTAGTTTAGTTCACTTCTTTAATTTAGCCTGAACACTTAAAAGAAAAAGAAGGATGTGTGGAAAAAGTTGTGTTGGTGTGTGCATGTGTGTGTGAAACAGAGAGAGAGGGAGAAATCAGAGGCAACATTGCTCCCTTATTAGCATCGTCAGGAAAGACGCATACACATGTTGGTGCATTGTTGCTTGTTAGTATTTTTGTTGTCAGTGTTTCATCAGGTATAAAAATTTGATTCTTTGCCATTAAAGAAATGTACTTTAATCGTCTCCTATGCACTTGTCTGAACACAAGTGTGCGAAGATCACTTTTCATCTTTTCTCTCAAGGAGAAAACGCCTGGATATGCCACCACCCCACTTCACACTGGCTAAATTTACAACAGCAACCTTGCAGCGTTGGTCTTCTGCAGTTGGCCGCTCATCTGATCCATTGTTTGGCCAGTGGCCTTTCGGCTAAATGCCCTTTTACCCTCTCGTAAAAGCCACCTCAGATGCTGATTTCTAAGCGATGTTTACTTCATAATTCAGGTGCACAGTTGTTCTGCCGAGTGATATTTTACAAATTCTAAATCTGTCTGACCTTTGTTGTTACGAAATTACAGTGTGTGATGTTTCCACACTGTGTGAACTCTGTTCTGTTCCTGTGCTGGAACAAGTTGTTATTTAGCCTTGTTTCCGCTCTCCCCCTGTATGCGAGGCTCTGGATTTGCTGAGCCTACCTGATGTTTGTGATAACGCCCATAATACCTTCACACAGAACTCCCCCTGCTATCTCTCTGGCTGTAGCTGAGCTGATATCACCACAACAATTAATTTCTCCGGCTTAGTGGTGATGAAAGCTCGTGTTGAAAACTGTCTTTCTGGCTTTTTTTTTTAAAGCTAATTTAACATCTCATTATTTTTGATAAGTGCGTTCTTACGTAAAGAGGAAGCCTATAGCTATGTCACTGGAGAAGAAAGAGAAATGTTTTTTGCAGGTTTTGCACTATGGGGACATCGGGATTCTGTTGCTGTTGTAAGCATGTCTGAGTTTCTGCAAATATATTTATATAGACAAACAACAGCACATGTTAATTTGTTAGTTTTATTTAATTTCCAGACATCTTGTTAAAAGCAGAATGACACCCTTTGTTTGCATTACTCCTGTTGGCTCCTGTACCCCCAAAGAAGTTTGATCTGTTGGCATACTTATGATTAGCCCAGGACTCATGAGTAGCCAGTAAACATTTATGGTCACTGATATGTTGCATATTTCTTTAAAAACAGCTTGTACAGTCTGTTTTAAGGCAGGGAGACACTGAATAAAGAATTTTAACTTGTCCAAGTTATATGTTTCACGGGCCATCAAACTACTTCTTAACAGTCCAGCACACACACAGAATGTAGTAATAATTGTAGTCGTTAGATTGTACTAATGCTTCTGGATATACAGAACAAAAATCTGAATAGTCACTTAAACTTTGCGGTATTTATTCAACAAAAAACAAGATCTAAATATTTGCTTATAGTTTATTGCTGATGTTAGCTGCCCTGCTGGTAGACGGTGGTATTACATGTGATGCATTGTCTTTGTTAAATATTAAGGTTAAGTTGCTGATTGTTTTTTTATTGATTTGGTGTTTCAGATGCATGATTTTTTTGCTTAACATATTATTGAATGCTAGTTAGTTTAGCATTCAGTGGTTGTTCCTTGGTTTACTTGGTGGGTCATGCAGCATGCGGCTAAGCTAACCATGATAGCACCTGGTTTAATGTTGGTTTGTTACTTTGTGGGTTGAGCAGCATGAAATGTTAGCGACTGGTTATTTAGCAAATATACTGGCAAGCAGGCTGATGACGATGTTGTAGACAGCAGCAAGTATAACTTGCTACAGTGGGCTGTGTTGATTATAGTCGTGCAGACAGGGCCATTTTCCAGTGAGACTGTGGACAGTAAGAAAGGTTACTGTGTCTTCAATAGCAAGTCATTCAAGTGACACCTGTACACATCGTCAGGCGCTGGGTTCAGCATGAACAGAAACACTTCCGATGATTTTACTGTAGAAACAGCAACTTAGCTGTCTCCTGTGCAGAAAAGCATTTACGTTGGCTATATAAGATCATGATAAAGATCACAGAAGATGTAAATAATGACTGATTTTAAAACTGCTGTGCCGCCTCTGTAAGTTACACACAGTCACTCTCTGGGTTTGGAGACAGCGTGGGTCGTGCCGCTATGTGATGCTACAGCTGTTTAATTATGTCAAAGATAAGAAGGCGGCATTTTACATTTGTTTGTTCAGCACAAGACATTGTCTGAAAGCAGATTTCAGTAGTTGTATGCGACCTGGTAATGCTGTGATAATGAAACAGATGGTGCTGAGCTTTGACAGGATGTAATTTGGATGTCAGGAGGCAAAGCTCAGCTCCAACCCAGTTGAGGTGCAGGTACGGAGGGACTGAGCTGTGGAAAGCTGTTGAACCTTCTCTGCATTGTGGGCCCAACTCATTGACAGCCCAGTTGTTGAGAGGGTGAACAGTCGATGCCCACCCTGATGACCTGAGTAGTGTTTTAAAGCAGTCTAAAGGGATGCCAGGTCAGGACTAGACAATGATGGTGCTGCAGGGCCTCGTGATAGGTCAACACATCATTTGACTTGAACATTGGGCTTTCATAGAAACACTCACCCAACTCTTGGCATACTTTGTATTGAAAATTCTCAAAATCGACCCCTGGACCATCCTGTCAGGAAACTTTATCCATTTAACTGAGAGCTCTGAACACATTCACATACACCACAAACTAAAGTCTTCCATGTTCTGTCTGCCTACCTGCCTGTCTCACACACACACACATACATATGTTCACACAAACAAGCACACACACACTCGCAACAGAGGGTGAGAAGGGAGTGAGTTGGATTAGTTTGTACACCAGTGAAAATTGGCCAAACAGTCCCAATTATGGGATAACTTGGGCTAACCTAATACACCACTGCAATTACCTGGCATCAGCCCCCTCACATACACACAGGGAGGCACGGACAAACAAACACAGGCACACACAAGCGCACACCTGCCGTGACAACAGAAGGTGCTGATCTAATACGGTTGGTCACTTAGAGAGGGAGGAAGAGCGATTGGTCCTCCTCTGTCTTCGAATCCTTTTGTCCTGTTCTCTCCGCTATTTGTCTCCTGTCATTCCCCAGATCTCAGCACTGCAGTCCCCAGTTTCTCACAACTGTTTGCCTTCGTAACCTCCCTCATCCTCGTTTCTTCTCGCCGGTTTTGTGCGTCCTGTCATCCGGAGTCCAACATTTCCCTTTCTCCCTTATCTGTATGTCTCTCACAGTCCCATTTTCCTCTGGCGCTCTGAGTTTCTATTCTTTCGTGTACCGACACAAGGGTTGAATAAAGAGTATCCTGGTGAGGTGTGTGCTCTCATGTACAGTACGGAGCTTTCTGGTGCACACATAAGCATCTAGACTGTATTTCCTGAGCTGTTAACGATTTCCACCATGTCATGTTTGCATATAATTACTAGAAATTAAATATTCAGAATACCTTTTCAGTATAGGATGCATGAATCAAGTATTTTTAGATGTAGCTAGTGACCTAGTTATTCCTCCTAACATCTGACTGCACCTGTGTCAACTCTGAGTACTAATCTTTGCATTCAGAGGTGTGTGAGCATTAAGTTAAGTTCACTGTGTTTCGCTTGCACTCATACACAGCAGGTTTGTTATCTGGCTTTTATTTTCTTTACATTTGAGCAACATCTTGACAGACATTTGAGCTGACAGCACACTGAGGCAGTCACTGATTGATACTACGCCTCCCCTGCTTCATCCTCACCGTCTTCCTCCTTTGCTGTTTCCTCTCTTCTACCTGTTTGTGTTTGCGTGTGTACACCTGCACGTACCTGTGTGTGTGTGTGTGTGTGTGCGTGTGTTTATCTGTGTGCACGTGCTTGTGTGTCTCTTTAGTTGTAGTAGCAGTGCTCTAATTGCATAGCACTGTGTGGGACAGGTGGTGGAAGTGCTAGTGACAGTCTATTAAGGCAGGATATCCCTGTTGCCATTAGCAGCAGATTGCCCTGTGATTCTGTGGTCTCCACATTCACCCAGCGTTCACAGGGGCCCACAGATACCACACTGGGAATTTACAATAAGATGGTCACTCTTATCACTGTACTAAGAAGCTGTAATTTTTTGTTTTTTTTGCATGAGCTGAACCTACTGAGGAGTTGTCATGTGTTTTTTCCCATTTTCTCGCAGTGATATTTAGGATTACTGCTGATTGGAAACTACACATGCAACATAAACACATCTTGCAGGTTCACGTCTGTTCAGAAATTAAATGTATTGATAAAGGAATAATATCCATTCAGAATGGGAGTAATGCTCTAGAGAGAAAATCTGTTAGTCTCCAGTATTCCTACACTTGAGTACTACTCTGGGAAAATTAATTAATGTCTGTACACTTTGCTCAAATTCATTCTCTGCTTCAGTGGGCTCAAGGAACAAAATGTAGTATCATGTTCTGAAAAGTTTTCTAACATGCAAACTGATTTGCAATTGGTAGATTTTCCCCACTGAAATCATACTTATTCAGTTTAATGCTACACATATTATTTCTTTGGTTATCCACGCTGCACTGGGTCTTCATCCTGATAGAGGTCAACAGTTTGAGAGCCCCTGTGTTACAGGATGCTGTCGTCTACAGTGGGACTGCAACTAATGATTTTCACTGTTGATTATTCTGTTGATTATTTTCTCAATTAATCAATTAGTTGTTTGGTCTATAAAATGCTGAAAAACCTTGCTCAGTGTTTGCCAAAGCCCAAGATGACGTTTTATTTTTGTCTTGTTTTGTTCACAATCCAGAGTTAGTGTCATGAAGGAATAAAGAAAACAGAAAATATTCACATTGAAGAAGCTGGAATCAGAAGGTTTTGATTTATTTCCTTAAAGAAAGTTAACCATTAATGTAGTAGTTGGCAACTAATCGATTAATTCATTGCGAGTCTAGTCGACATACCTCTGCTGAACAGTCAGAGTTGTTAAAGTATTGTAGTACTACATTGGCAGACACTAGTGTAGTTTTTTTCTGTACTATAAGTTATAGAAAGTGTGGGTTTTGTTTTATTTGCAACATAAAATGTGCTCCTCAAGCAAAAAAAAAAAAAAGATGAGTATCTTTCTATTTTTTTCATTATTTATTTATTTTTTGGTTTCATTTTATTTTATTTTTGAAAAGCGGGATGCATTAAATCACCAGGAAGCATCTTCATTTGCTGTCAACAAGATCTTTATTACCTGAGAAAGCAGAGTCCTGAATTTGAATGCACTTTTTATGAGGTTATGATCATGTTAATTACGTTAATAAATGATCATAGCAAGAAATCCATCTGTTTTATGCACCTTTTACATTCTGTAAAATATCAGAAATCTGTTGTGTTTTATATTTTGGTGTGTGTTAAATTTGTTTGCATCTGTGCGTGTGTGTGTTTCCGTGCCTCCGCCTATGTCCGTGTGTGTGTGTTTAGGTGGTGGCAGTGACGGTCCGCGGAGTCCCAGAGGACGTGCAGCCTCCAGTGGTAACAGCTGTAAGCTCCTCCTCCCTCCACGTGAGCTGGTCTGAACCCACTCGTCCCAATGGAGTCATACAACGGTACCACCTGAACCAGACCGGTGTTGGAACCGTATTTACTCACACTGACGGACCCAGAAATCACACCCTGACTGGTAAAATACACATTCCATCGTTCTACCTGCTGTCTTCCCTCAGATCTCTCTCCTGTTTTGCTTTGTTTCTTCCTCTCTACTCTCTCCTTTGGATTTTCTTTTTTTAGTGCCTTCCTCCTGCTCTTTTCTTTGTCTCCATTATCACCCTTCTTGTCCTTTCTCTCCTCAGCTGTACAGTTCCTCTTTTTTTTTTTGTCCCTCCCCTTTTTTTTCTTCCCCCTTTTGCTCTCATTTATTTCTCCTCTCTCCTCGTGTCTCGTTCGTTTGACTCTCTCCTTCTTCTCACCTCCTCACCCCTTTCTTCTCTTCTCCAGCTCTTCTCCTCATCCTCTCTGCTGCCCTGTCCTGCCCACTCCTCCTTTGTCATATGTTTATTATGTATACTGGTTTGTGGAAGTGATCTTTACACCTGGTTTTCTCTCCCTGCTCTCTGGCCCTGCCCCTTTCACATTCATAAATACACTCATATGCACACAGAAGAAACGACACAGCAGAGAGATGTTCACACACTTACCCACTTGAGGAAAAAAAAACAAGTAAATTTACAAACACTTTGAGACCCGGAGCTCCAATAAAACACTAAAAGTAAAGCAGGTACACAAAAGACGTGCCTTAATATTGTAGATCTGCACACGAACACGGCGGTGTCAGGGCTGGGTGATTTGTGAGTCTTGTTTTATCTACCCTGAGGAGGAGCAGTGTTTCTGGCCCTCTGCCATCCGTCACAACACAGACACACTTACTCATGCAGACACAAACATCTGCATGAAGCACTGTAAAGCCAACGTTGGTTGTCTGTATTAAAAGGGAATATTTTAGAGAAAACAGGCAAACACAAATAGAATATTATCGCTTTAGACATACTTGCATCTCTTGCGAGTGGAGCAGCTAAAATCTAAAAATGTTGAGTGCTCCAAAGCTGATTTGATTACCCCCCTTTTAAATTTTTTACACGCAAGAATCAAGCGATGACATCTTTGGAAGCAGAAATTCAGTGGCATTTTTGCTTCGCAGCTCTCCTCTCTGCTCTGTCTTGGACTCAGACCAGGCATCAGCTTTGCCAGTAGCCAATAGACTATTCCCATGGTGCCTGTGGTTGGCTTGTATGGTCAGGAGTTGTGTGCATGTGTGTTTGTATGTGTAGGCACGAGGCAAAGCAAACAATGCCAAATAGAGATGGTAATGTGCTGTAATACTGTACCAGCCCCATGTGCCAGTGTAAGCAACCAGCATGTGTGTGTGAAATTCCCCTGTCCCCCAGTGAGACACTGGAAAACCATGCGTATTCAGCCAAAACCACTACTGGGGCAGTCACTCTCTTCCCCTTTATCGCTCTCTCTCTCTTTTTATCTCTGCTCTTTGCAGCCCTCTTTTCACAGCACATGCATGTTATAGTACTATTTTACACAGTTTGGATGTATTGCAACAGAGTGTTTTTACAGTAGACACACTGAAGCCCAGTGTCTCACATTAACAAGTGATCAGAAATGAATGAACTTTTTTCGGTCCTTACAAATTGATTCAGAAAAGGCCTTTAATGTTCTAATATCAGTCTTGCAAACTGCCCACAGAATGCAAAAAAAAAAGATAAATAAACTGGGCATATGTTCACAGTTTAGTTTAATTTATATGTTCTATATGCT
>NW_007578920.1:242823-244086 GCF_000690725.1 Stegastes partitus | reverse complement strand
TGAAGCCAACATGTCTGGCTCTCCGGATGCAGCCACTGGATCTGCATTGCATGTGGCTTTGTCTTGTTGCAAACAACAACAACAACAACAACAACCACCTACATACTTAAAATTTTAAGTTTTGCAACGGATTTAGTTACTAAGGCAACCATGATAGTTTTTTTTTGGTGTGAATTAGCCATTTTAACGATAGTGCTTACTAGAACTCATCATATTTTGTCGCTGCAGCCCTTACGTGGCTAACCCAAGATGCTTGTGATTGGTTAAAGTAATGCAAACAAGCCTAAATAGAATGACAGTGAGCTGCATTCAGACCAATGCAAGACTAACTCAGACGAAATCTACTTTCTTGCTGACAGTCAGCAGGGTTCTAAAAACAAGTCTAGAAGTCAACGACAAAATAACCCTACGTCTCACCTGATTTGCTACCTCAGTAAACATTTTCCATTTTATTTTATAGTCTCAATCGCTAGTTTCAAGCAGCGGTCCCCAACCACCGGGCTGCGGACCGGTACCGGGCTGTGGGTCATTTGCCGCACAGAAAGAATAAAAATGTTTGGTTTTTTTTGTTTTTATTTCCAGCGGAGTCTGCAGGGTGTTTTATTTTGAAAAATGACGAACTCGTCTTCCCATCACTTCCGTCTGTGCTTGTTTCTTGACCGTCAGTTTTTTTGCTCGGCCGTTAAATGAAGCCGTCAGTCTAACCGCTGCCGAAATGTATTAAAAAAAAGCCAAACGTCTCCAGAGAGCTTCTGTGGAAAGTGGGAACATAAACACACATTTAGCAAGTAATTTTATTCGTTTACGAAATTTTTTAATAGAAAAAAAAGATTATTTTTGCTATGTGCACAATGGCCGGTCCGTAGTGCAAAACAGGCTGGGGACCGCTGGTTTAAAGCCTCCGTCAGTACGTGATGATGTGCCATGATGATGCTAATTTGCAAAAAGAACATTGAAGGAGGCTGTAAACTAGCGATTCAGACCATTAAGTTGTTAGGTAAATGTTTACTGAATTAGTAAATCAAATGAGAAGTAGGCTCATTTTCTCATGAACTTCTATACAATTTTTTTGCAAGCAGGAGTCGCCCCCTGCTGGTCAGACCCAGAAGCAATGTTCATCTTTTACATACAGTCTATGATTAGAAGCTACTGTACAAAACATGTCTGAATTTGTGCTAACGGCTTCATCTTCTTGTCTCATCTCCAGACACCAGTTGCTCTTCTGTTGCTCAGTAAATGTTTGCTAAACCTCAGAATTTTTTT
>NW_007578920.1:216823-242688 GCF_000690725.1 Stegastes partitus | reverse complement strand
AGATTCCCAGACTGCAGCTAGTTCAGAAGCTAATAAACAAATAACAGGATGTTAATAAAGTGTCTTAATTGAGGTAAATAATCCTAATTCTGTGTTTTATTTCCCCCAAACATCACCCGTCATGTTGTGTGTGAGAGCTCTGATGTAGACAGAAAAAAAAACACCAACACTCGACAAGGTTTTCATGTTCTGGTATATGTATTAGTTTTCAATAATAACAATTGTTAATTTCTCCTTTTTGGGTACAGATTTACAGACATACCATTTTGAATCCAACCTATCAGTTTTTTTTGTTGTTTTTTTTTCTAAAAACATTTATACAGAATTGCCTTCAGGTTTTTAAAATATACATATTTCCTTCCTGTATTTACAGAATACCAAGCCCACGTCATGTGTGGGCTGCGATGAAACACGTCGTATAAAACAGAAGAGGGCGGACTTTATGAAAAAAAACGAGGGGAGGGAAAAAAAACAAAACATGGATCAACAGATGACGTCTATGGTAACAGTCACAGGTGAATATTGTGCTTTTTTTCCGGAGGAACTGTCCCAACATCTGATCAGCGGAAGGAGGAATTCCCTCTCTCTCCAAATACCTTCTCTTTTTTTTCTTTCTTCAGGCAGCAGAGTACAAATAACAATGGGGGGAAAACAAGCTACTCTCCCTGCAGATGAGATCTCAATCAGGCTGGAACGGCACCAGAACATAAAGATTTTCTCCTATTTAAACCCCACCTGACCCAGATTTGATGGTTTTTTCCGATGTTTAAAAAGAAACTGGGTTACGCAGAGTTCAAAATCTGGTTTTTGAATCACCTCATAAATCCGCACAGGAGGAATTATTATTATTATTTTTTTGCTTCTTCCTGGTACATTAGGAGAGAGAGGGGGAACTCTTCAGATCGGCTGATAAAAGAGGAAAACAGTCGGATTCCTTCCCGTCACTCTTCCTCCCGTCCTGTAGATGTCACTACTGAGAACAAAGAACGGATGAAACCTACCAGCTTTACTCAAAAAAGGGGGGACAAAAAAAAAACAACCTGCGATGGCTTTCGCTGAGCTGGAAAGTGGTGAGTTTCACGGAGACGAGAACAAAACTTCAAAACCAAAGAGCTTGTAAGTTACTAAGAGGGTCCCTGTGCCTGTTGGATGAGAGGATGAACTACTAGCATGACACATACAGTACTGGAGGTTAGGCATCGTCACCTGACATGGCTGAGTAGTTGAACAT
The DNA here is from genome assembly GCF_000690725.1 of Stegastes partitus. Lineage (NCBI taxonomy): Eukaryota > Metazoa > Chordata > Actinopteri > Pomacentridae > Stegastes > Stegastes partitus. The sequence goes on along the minus strand of NW_007578920.1, from coordinate 241,457 downwards.
GAGTACATTCTGCACAGGGTTTTTGTTTTTTTTGTTTTTTTTTTTATTTGAGGAGGTGGAGGGAAGGTAACAGTGTGGATGGATGCTGGCGTCAAGTCCAGAGGTCGCCGACCGGCCGACCGACCGACCGACCGGCCGACCGATCCGGCTCTAAGCTGCCGTCACACATCGTCCCACAACTGGAGCTCAGCTGGTGTTTTTGGCGTCGAACCCGGTACGATGCAGCCCGAGCCGCGCCCTCAGCCGCTCTGGATGTACTTCTTGATGACCACGCAGCCGTGTCTGAAGAGCGGGCAGGGCAGCGACTGCAGCAGCGTCCACGAGTTGGTGCACGGGTCGAAGGTCTCCATGTTGCCCAGGGCCGGACCCTCGCTGCTCACGATGCCTCCCGTGGCGTAGATCTTCCCGTCCAGGATGACGGCACTGCCAAGAGACACACATAGAAGTCAGTTATGCTCAGGAAAAGGCTCGTTTGCGGAGATATGTTTACAAATTAAGGCACAAGACTGCGGTTAAAAGGGTCATATGTGCAACCATTTTAATAAATTTGGTTGACTACTACTTTTTCTTCTTCGCTGGCTCAGTCCATGCCGAAGAAAACTTTATTTATCCCCGAGAAATGTTGGATTTATTCTCTAGCAGGTGGAACAATCCATTGATGAAGCCACCTAGAGCTGATTATTTTGGGATGTGAAGAGGAAGGAGGTGGCCACTGAACCAGTGAGCAAGAAAAACTAAGTAAATATCAAACACAATCAGGATTTTCTCACAATTAAATGAACTTATTCGACTGTCGTGTTGATATTTTAAATTCCCTCTGCACGTAGAAAACAGCCAATCAAATCTCCTGGTTTCAACGTGAGTAAATATGATCATTAGAATGTCTTATTTCACTCTTTATGAACTAATGTTGTTACACTCATGTCTAAATGCACCTCACTAACTTTACTGTTTGTTGTGCGACCAAAGCATGCGCTGCCGGTGGAAAAGTTCGTCCAGAGCCCTGCTTCTTAGCTCTAAAGGAAGTTAGATGAGCAAATGGATACCCAAATACTAATTCCTTATAACTCCAGCGTCTATGTTTCAGCTCCAAGCTAAAAGAATACAAGATATGAGTAATTTGTGAGCATAGATTGTGTATAAAGGACGAACTGGGACTCTGGGTTTGGGAAGTGAAGCCAACATGTCCGGCTCTCCGGATGCAGCCACTGGATCTGCATTGCATGTGGCTTTGTCTTGTTGCAAACAACAACAACAACAACAACAACAACAACCAACTACAGGCTTAAAATTTGAAGTTCTGCAACGGATTTAGTTACTAAGGCAACCATGATAGTTTTTTTTTTGTGAATTAGTCATTTTAATGATAGTGTTTACTCGAACCCATCATATTGTGTCGCTGCAGCCCTTACATGGCTAACCCACGATGCTTGTGATTGGTTAAAGTAATGCAAACAAGCCTAAATAGAATGATAGTGAGCTGCATTCAGACCATAGACTGTATAAAAGATGGACGTAGCAACCGGCCCTGAACAATGAAGCCAACCCGGAAGTGTCAAAAACTTGCAATATCACTACGTCTGCTAGCTGCTGGCTCCAAAAAGCCCTGGCTCCCATAGACTGGAATTGGAAAAGAAGTGATCACAGATCATGAAATACTGCATTCCTACAGCTCAGGATTTTTTTCTTATTAGTTTTCATGGTCAAATCCAGAGATCAGGTGGCCAATATGAAAATAAATCAATACTGAATTTTTAAAAAATCGTCAACATTTTGCGGGGCAAGGGGCGTGGCTGGCTTGATTGACAGTCGGCAGCGACGATGCAGACGAAGCGAGCAGAAGGCGGTAAATGTGGGCGGGGCAGAGAGGGCCCGCCTCTCAATCCATCTGACCAATCGCTGCTCCTATGGCTCCGCCCCCCTCCGACGATTTTTGCGTCACTGGCTCCAAAAATCCAAGATGTCAACCAGGAAGTAGCAAAACCCTGGCTTCATTTTCTCAGTGCAGAAACCAACGGGTGACGTCACGGCAGCTACGTCCATCTTTTATACAGTCTATGATTCAGACCAATGCAAGACGAACTCAGAAGTGCCTTCAATCTACTTTCTTGCTGACATTCAGCAGGGTTCTAAAAACAAGTCTAGAAGTCAATGACAAAATAAACCTATGTCTCACCTGAGTTGTTACCTCAGTAAACATTTCCCATTTCATTTTATGGTCTCAATCGCTAGTTTCAAGCCTCCTTCAATACGTGATCATGTTCCATGATGATGCTAATTTGCAAAAAGAACATCGTCGGAGGCTGTAAACTAGCGATTCAGACCATTAAGTTGTTAGGAAAATGTTTACTGAATTAGTAAATCAAATGAGAAGTAGGCTCATTTTCTCATTGACTTCTATACAATTTTTTTGCAAACAGGAGTCGCCCCCTGCTGGTCAGACCCAGAGGCAACGTTCATCTTTTATATACAGTCTATGATTAGACGCTACTGTACAAAACATGTCTGCATTTGTGCTAACGGCTTCATCTTCTTGTCTCATCTCCAGACACCAGTTGCTCTTCTGTTGCTCAGTAAATGTTTGCTAAACCTCAGAATTTTTTTCCCGTCGCCTCCAATAACTGCGAGCGTCTCCCAATCAGGTTGGACTGGAAAATTTTTAGGGGATTACAACCCGCAAGTCAAATATTATATTTGCGTTAGAAAGCAGGCTCTGTTCGCGCCGACTGTCGGGACGAACCGGTAATGAGACGTAATCAGTGTCAGGGAGATAAGTCGCTGAATTGCGAGCGTGAGCCGCCGCGGCTTTTGATTGGAGATAGCTACGAGTCACGGCGGCAGAAATACTGTTTGTGTTGTTAATCACGATCAGACAACAAAGCCGCACAAAGGCGACATCTCCACAAACACGCTGATCGTCGTGCTGGGGGCCACGCCTGAGATTATTCCACGTCGCTCACACACATGCTCCCGACACCCCCGACAAGACGGAGGTAGGAAGGAGGGTGAAGGGAAAGAAAAAAGAAAAAGCACATTACATTCTCTCTTGAGGGCGAGAGAGAAAACTAATGAAAAAGCAAATATCTGTACAAATGTGCTCATTTGATATGAGAAACAGAAACAGGAGTTTGTGTGCGGAGAGGATTAAAACTTGGGCTGTAAGCTGATTAGGGCTTTGTACTCCTATTGGGGTTTGGAACGATCTGCATTTACATAAGGTGCACGCTCAAACACACACACACACACACACACACACAAGCGAAACAACATGCAGTCCTATTGCACAAATTCACAGCACTGTTGGGACTGGAAAAGATTATTACATAAAGCCTAAATCTACTCAGAGAGAAAGCACAGCTGATCCAAAATTGAGAGAGCGCAGGGCAGCGCCTGGAGCTGCTCTTCCTGATAAACAGAGGGGAGGTTCAGGCCTGCAGAGGGCCAGACGCACTGAGGGGAGAATATCAGCTCTCCTGCACGATAACCTGCTCGACTTCATCTTCGTGCACTGCAGATATTTTCAGAGTGTTTTTGTGTGTTTCTGCCTCTGACAGCGGCGTGTTTGTTGTTCTCTCTCTCTCTCTCCCCCCGTTTTTTTTTTTTTTTCCTTTTTTCCCGGCGTCTCTTCCTCTCTTGTGTCAGACTTAGTTAAATGTAGCAGAACAGCTGCCTGCCGTGTGCTGCTGCAGCTTATCAATAACTCTGACAACATGATTTATGTTGTACGTTCTGCACATAAGATCACTGTCTGTAATTGCCTCCCGAATGTATTTCATGCATGCTTCCTTTCTCGCTATAGCTTCTGCAAAAAATAAAAATAAAAATAAAGGGGCTCAAGCCTGGAAAACTGGCGAGTTCATTATTCCAGCAAACTGCACACCTCAGTGGCTCCGGTTGACGGGGATACCAGGATGTGATCCCCACTGCTGCTAATTCTCATAATGTGTCTGCTAATGGTGGTGAAGCTACACGTGTGGAGTGCAGGTGGATTTCATTTGAGGACACTAACACTTCACTACAGGCAGATGACAACTTGAAGACTCCCTCTGGGGGGAAGGAAATCGATTTTTTTTGTTACCTTCTTCATAACAACTCCATATGGCTGCTAGAGAACATCATGAGCAGTCAACACTAGAGACAATCCTGTCAACTTTTGCAAGGTTTAGAGTCTGTCTGAGTTGCCATCGTGCAGCGTAGAATAGTTTCAGCAGAGTCGGAGGTGAGCTGGTGTGCTCGAGCTGCAGCAAGTGAGGAGATAAATCATAGAGCTGATGGAAGCAGCAGGGTTGAGTTGCATCCGAGCTATTGTAAGGCAGGCAGGGATTGTTTTCATGGGAAAAAAGATTCTGAATATATAACTTAAGGAGCTTTTATGGGTTTAATCAACGACCAGGGAGGGACTTTAGAGGAAAAATCTGGAAACTGGAATATTTTTGGTCCACTTGTCCCCTTAAACCTGTTTCACATGACAGAAGTTTTAAAAGATTCACAAATATTCTTCCCTGTAATCTCAGACATGCTCACACTAATGGTCCACATGGAGCACGAGACCTCACGGTGAAGCAGATGTGAACAAAACGGAGACTGTGGTGGAAAAACTTGCTGTAATGTGAATAATTCATTGCAGCGAGAAAAACCAAAAGCAGAAGCGAGTCTGGATGAGAAAATGTCGGCATGAGTTCTTCAGCGAGGACCGGAGGTGAGATTTAACTTTTTATAAGTTTTTACCCCCTAAACCCCAAAACTTGTAGGTTGGTTTGAAAAGAATGTCGTCTATAAAAACGTACAAAGTGTCACCATTTATCAGAGCCAGAAACTGTCACTGAACCACTAATCTGGTCAGGAAGATTTTATTTTACACAACGTTTGGTTAAAATATATTTGCACCAGATTGTGCAACAGTTGATGAACATTGTGTGAGCGTTCGGCTGAGCTGCAGGCTGTGTGCACACCGAGCAGAGAGGAGACAAGTGTGGAAATACATGAACAATGTAAGAAGTAAAATACCCACAGCATGTAGAGCAGGGGGGTCCAATCCTGGTCCTGGAGGGCCGCGATCCTACATGTTTTAGATGTTTCCCTCTTCCACCTGATTCAAATGATCAGCTCATCATCAAGCTCTGCAGAAGCCTGATAGCGATCCTGATCATTTGAATCAGGTGTGTTGGAAGAAGGAAACATCTAAAACATGCAGGATTGCGGCCCTCCAGGACCAGGATTCGACACCCGTGATGTCGAGTCAATGTGTTTTTATTGTATTGACAACACCTGAGTGCTGAATCCAGGTTTTTTTTCCCCCAATTTTTGCACAACAAATCAAATAAATTCAGCTTTTGTTGTCTCTATTTATGGCCTAATAACTTTGTCACACTGCACACAAGACAGTTCTCTCCGCTTCCAGCCATGCTGTTTCCATCATTGTATTGTATTGAAAAATGAGCCCACAGTGACTAAAAATGTGACAGGAACTGGTTCAGAGGGCTAATATCTGTAGCTAATGTTAGCCTCCAGGAACAGAATATTTTTTGCTGCTTGGCAACAGGCTCCACTGCTCCGGGCAGTCGCCTAATATTTGCAACCATCCAGATTTTGACTTATAAATATCAGTCAGTAAACCTCCTCACATTACCGGAACGATCCGGGTCTAAAATTGGTTCAGACGAAGACTCCACACCAGATTCTGATTGACTGATTCGGAGCGAAATTGAGGTAAATCAGTGTGAAAGTTGTTCTGAGTGATCACCTTTATCCTGTGATGAAACACTTCTATCCTGATGGTGGAGTGTTAGTCAGCCTCCACCACCATCACCATCAAATCACCAAATGATGGAGAATCTTTTGAAAGAATGGAGTCGTATCCCTCCAGTGGAGCTCCAGAGACTTTGAACAATCAATGCACTGAGAATTGAAGCTGTTCTAGTGGTATATGGTGGTCCGGCACATTATAAGACACCTCATGTTGGTTTTTCCTTTAATTTGTCACCCATCTGTCTATACAAACTACCCCACACAAAAGGAGAATTTACACGAAATGATTAGAAGGAAGGCCGAGTTAAACAGGCGTCCCTGCTACTGAACGTGTCTCCGTCCTCTCGGCACGACAGACAGCAGCGCTACTGATCAAGCAAATTTTAAAAAATCAAGCCCGTGAATTAGAAAGCCAGTCCTCCTACCGAGGGAGAAGTTTCACAACCCGCGTTGGAAACACTGTCAGCCCACAACCGGCTTTGTTCGGGTTTTAATTAGCTGGCCTCCGTGCATTTTCCCCGTGCAACCCGTGTTGTGACACAAAGACTGACAGACTACTAATAAGCTTGAGTTTTACATTATTTTTTTAAGGCTGTGTAATAATGTCAGAGCTGTTTTTTTTTTTTTTGAAGCTTCACACAAGGCAAACGTACAATTTATGCTTTTGAAAAAAAAAAAAATATCTGTACAAATTCCACGCTGGGGATTAAACTTACATGTGGTGCCGCTACATTAATTATCTCTTACCTGCAGAACTGCCGAGAGTGATTCATGTTGGGACCAGCCTTGATGTTGCCTTTGTCTGGGTCATAGATAGTGGTAGCTCGAGCGTAGGCTCCTCCCAGGATGAATATAAAACCGTTTAGACTCACTGCAGGGGCGTATTTGTTATCTAAAGATATGAGAGGAGAAAGAAAGAGGAAGAGAGAGAGAGAGGGAAGAAAAGGAGATTTTTTGTTTTTTTTAAAAGAAAACACAAAGCTATTGTTTGGATGTCATTCTCAAACATGGCAGAAATTTCCATTCGGTATAATGGCATCAATTTGTTCCCTTTTTTTTTCTCTTTCTGGTCCCCACGCCGCATGCAAAAACGATCATCATCAACATTCTCCTTATCACTTTACAGATATGCCCCCTTTCAAGATTGCTTTAGAGAAAAAAAAAACAGAACGGATACCAAAACCGATGAAAAAGCGGAGTTCATAAATCACTGTGGCTTTATTGGGTTCTACCTCAAAGTATGTTTGGGCCTGGAAGCAATATAAAAGAGTTACCTAAGTCCCAATAATTCACAATTGCATTAGGTCCTCTGGCACCTCCATAGATCGTCAAAGAAAAGAAAAAGAAGAAAAAGCACATGTATTGGAAATACACGAGCGAACAGGTGGGACGCTGTGCATATGGTATAACTCAGCATATCGCACATGAGGAAAACAGGAGCATCGAAGCGGCGCCGTCGGAGAATTATAGGTGATGGGAAACAAAATGAAACAGCGGTCTGTGCGTAACGGAGCTATAGGAAGCCTGGAGTTTGCGAGCGGCGGCCCCGCTGTGTGGGAAGAAGAAGAAGAAGAAGAAGAAGAAGTGTGTTTCGAACTCGGAGCGTTTCCTCTCGAGCATGACTGCAGCTAGCCAATTTACAAGCAGCATGAATAATGCACCGACGGCTGGCCGTGAGCTGCTGTCCTCGCCGTTTTCTGCCACAATCGACGGACAGGAGCTCGTTGGAAACGGGCGAGAGGAGTTCAGTCTGATGCCTTAATAATGCCAGTGGAGGGGAGGAAGCCCCGAAAGCTCCTCGCCAGCACCAGAAGCACCCGAAAGCTGAGAGGAGTCCGACGTGTTTAATTAACGGGTCAAATCCGGAGGTCAGAGGTGTTTCTGCTGCTCCTCGGGCTGATTACCGACCCAAGCCTCCACATCCGTGCGAGGCCTGTGAGCGCAGCGTCGCTTTGAACCTCACGGTGTTTAAAGCGCTGGCAGTTGGAGTGAATAACATTCTCGTTACAGCGCAATGTTCTGCTGGGAAACCGTCGTGGCATTCATGAGGATGTTGTTTTGACATGTAGCACCCTCCTAATGGGCCCCGCAACAGCAAATGTCAGAAAAGAAAAGACAAAAAAAAAATTCACAAGGAACATGACAACGGGACCAAGATGTTTATCTGGCCTTCACACTCAGTAGATCCCAATAAAATGGTGGCTCCATACAACCCACAAGACCAGAAGGACACAAAACAGCCCTAAAAGTCTTGTGGAGCTGTTTTAATGGCACCAGGCAGACCTACTCCATACTAGACAGGTGGTTTTCTAATGCTGATGTTAAGCAGGGATATGTAGAAAAAGTGCTAGCATGCTAGTATTTGCTAATTNTTCCTTTTTTCCCGGCGTCTCTTCCTCTCTTGTGTCAGACTTAGTTAAATGTAGCAGAACAGCTGCCTGCCGTGTGCTGCTGCAGCTTATCAATAACTCTGACAACATGATTTATGTTGTACGTTCTGCACATAAGATCACTGTCTGTAATTGCCTCCCGAATGTATTTCATGCATGCTTCCTTTCTCGCTATAGCTTCTGCAAAAAATAAAAATAAAAATAAAAAAATAAAGGGGCTCAAGCCTGGAAAACTGGCGAGTTCATTATTCCAGCAAACTGCACACCTCAGTGGCTCCGGTTGACGGGGATACCAGGATGTGATCCCCACTGCTGCTAATTCTCATAATGTGTCTGCTAATGGTGGTGAAGCTACACGTGTGGAGTGCAGGTGGATTTCATTTGAGGACACTAACACTTCACTACAGGCAGATGACAACTTGAAGACTCCCTCTGGGGGGAAGGAAATCGATTTTTTTTGTTACCTTCTTCATAACAACTCCATATGGCTGCTAGAGAACATCATGAGCAGTCAACACTAGAGACAATCCTGTCAACTTTTGCAAGGTTTAGAGTCTGTCTGAGTTGCCATCGTGCAGCGTAGAATAGTTTCAGCAGAGTCGGAGGTGAGCTGGTGTGCTCGAGCTGCAGCAAGTGAGGAGATAAATCATAGAGCTGATGGAAGCAGCAGGGTTGAGTTGCATCCGAGCTATTGTAAGGCAGGCAGGGATTGTTTTCATGGGAAAAAAGATTCTGAATATATAACTTAAGGAGCTTTTATGGGTTTAATCAACGACCAGGGAGGGACTTTAGAGGAAAAATCTGGAAACTGGAATATTTTTGGTCCACTTGTCCCCTTAAACCTGTTTCACATGACAGAAGTTTTAAAAGATTCACAAATATTCTTCCCTGTAATCTCAGACATGCTCACACTAATGGTCCACATGGAGCACGAGACCTCACGGTGAAGCAGATGTGAACAAAACGGAGACTGTGGTGGAAAAACTTGCTGTAATGTGAATAATTCATTGCAGCGAGAAAAACCAAAAGCAGAAGCGAGTCTGGATGAGAAAATGTCGGCATGAGTTCTTCAGCGAGGACCGGAGGTGAGATTTAACTTTTTATAAGTTTTTACCCCCTAAACCCCAAAACTTGTAGGTTGGTTTGAAAAGAATGTCGTCTATAAAAACGTACAAAGTGTCACCATTTATCAGAGCCAGAAACTGTCACTGAACCACTAATCTGGTCAGGAAGATTTTATTTTACACAACGTTTGGTTAAAATATATTTGCACCAGATTGTGCAACAGTTGATGAACATTGTGTGAGCGTTCGGCTGAGCTGCAGGCTGTGTGCACACCGAGCAGAGAGGAGACAAGTGTGGAAATACATGAACAATGTAAGAAGTAAAATACCCACAGCATGTAGAGCAGGGGGGTCCAATCCTGGTCCTGGAGGGCCGCGATCCTACATGTTTTAGATGTTTCCCTCTTCCACCTGATTCAAATGATCAGCTCATCATCAAGCTCTGCAGAAGCCTGATAGCGATCCTGATCATTTGAATCAGGTGTGTTGGAAGAAGGAAACATCTAAAACATGCAGGATTGCGGCCCTCCAGGACCAGGATTCGACACCCGTGATGTCGAGTCAATGTGTTTTTATTGTATTGACAACACCTGAGTGCTGAATCCAGGTTTTTTTTCCCCCAATTTTTGCACAACAAATCAAATAAATTCAGCTTTTGTTGTCTCTATTTATGGCCTAATAACTTTGTCACACTGCACACAAGACAGTTCTCTCCGCTTCCAGCCATGCTGTTTCCATCATTGTATTGTATTGAAAAATGAGCCCACAGTGACTAAAAATGTGACAGGAACTGGTTCAGAGGGCTAATATCTGTAGCTAATGTTAGCCTCCAGGAACAGAATATTTTTTGCTGCTTGGCAACAGGCTCCACTGCTCCGGGCAGTCGCCTAATATTTGCAACCATCCAGATTTTGACTTATAAATATCAGTCAGTAAACCTCCTCACATTACCGGAACGATCCGGGTCTAAAATTGGTTCAGACGAAGACTCCACACCAGATTCTGATTGACTGATTCGGAGCGAAATTGAGGTAAATCAGTGTGAAAGTTGTTCTGAGTGATCACCTTTATCCTGTGATGAAACACTTCTATCCTGATGGTGGAGTGTTAGTCAGCCTCCACCACCATCACCATCAAATCACCAAATGATGGAGAATCTTTTGAAAGAATGGAGTCGTATCCCTCCAGTGGAGCTCCAGAGACTTTGAACAATCAATGCACTGAGAATTGAAGCTGTTCTAGTGGTATATGGTGGTCCGGCACATTATAAGACACCTCATGTTGGTTTTTCCTTTAATTTGTCACCCATCTGTCTATACAAACTACCCCACACAAAAGGAGAATTTACACGAAATGATTAGAAGGAAGGCCGAGTTAAACAGGCGTCCCTGCTACTGAACGTGTCTCCGTCCTCTCGGCACGACAGACAGCAGCGCTACTGATCAAGCAAATTTTAAAAAATCAAGCCCGTGAATTAGAAAGCCAGTCCTCCTACCGAGGGAGAAGTTTCACAACCCGCGTTGGAAACACTGTCAGCCCACAACCGGCTTTGTTCGGGTTTTAATTAGCTGGCCTCCGTGCATTTTCCCCGTGCAACCCGTGTTGTGACACAAAGACTGACAGACTACTAATAAGCTTGAGTTTTACATTATTTTTTTAAGGCTGTGTAATAATGTCAGAGCTGTTTTTTTTTTTTTGAAGCTTCACACAAGGCAAACGTACAATTTATGCTTTTGAAAAAAAAAAAAAATATCTGTACAAATTCCACGCTGGGGATTAAACTTACATGTGGTGCCGCTACATTAATTATCTCTTACCTGCAGAACTGCCGAGAGTGATTCATGTTGGGACCAGCCTTGATGTTGCCTTTGTCTGGGTCATAGATAGTGGTAGCTCGAGCGTAGGCTCCTCCCAGGATGAATATAAAACCGTTTAGACTCACTGCAGGGGCGTATTTGTTATCTAAAGATATGAGAGGAGAAAGAAAGAGGAAGAGAGAGAGAGAGGGAAGAAAAGGAGATTTTTTGTTTTTTTTAAAAGAAAACACAAAGCTATTGTTTGGATGTCATTCTCAAACATGGCAGAAATTTCCATTCGGTATAATGGCATCAATTTGTTCCCTTTTTTTTTCTCTTTCTGGTCCCCACGCCGCATGCAAAAACGATCATCATCAACATTCTCCTTATCACTTTACAGATATGCCCCCTTTCAAGATTGCTTTAGAGAAAAAAAAAACAGAACGGATACCAAAACCGATGAAAAAGCGGAGTTCATAAATCACTGTGGCTTTATTGGGTTCTACCTCAAAGTATGTTTGGGCCTGGAAGCAATATAAAAGAGTTACCTAAGTCCCAATAATTCACAATTGCATTAGGTCCTCTGGCACCTCCATAGATCGTCAAAGAAAAGAAAAAGAAGAAAAAGCACATGTATTGGAAATACACGAGCGAACAGGTGGGACGCTGTGCATATGGTATAACTCAGCATATCGCACATGAGGAAAACAGGAGCATCGAAGCGGCGCCGTCGGAGAATTATAGGTGATGGGAAACAAAATGAAACAGCGGTCTGTGCGTAACGGAGCTATAGGAAGCCTGGAGTTTGCGAGCGGCGGCCCCGCTGTGTGGGAAGAAGAAGAAGAAGAAGAAGAAGAAGTGTGTTTCGAACTCGGAGCGTTTCCTCTCGAGCATGACTGCAGCTAGCCAATTTACAAGCAGCATGAATAATGCACCGACGGCTGGCCGTGAGCTGCTGTCCTCGCCGTTTTCTGCCACAATCGACGGACAGGAGCTCGTTGGAAACGGGCGAGAGGAGTTCAGTCTGATGCCTTAATAATGCCAGTGGAGGGGAGGAAGCCCCGAAAGCTCCTCGCCAGCACCAGAAGCACCCGAAAGCTGAGAGGAGTCCGACGTGTTTAATTAACGGGTCAAATCCGGAGGTCAGAGGTGTTTCTGCTGCTCCTCGGGCTGATTACCGACCCAAGCCTCCACATCCGTGCGAGGCCTGTGAGCGCAGCGTCGCTTTGAACCTCACGGTGTTTAAAGCGCTGGCAGTTGGAGTGAATAACATTCTCGTTACAGCGCAATGTTCTGCTGGGAAACCGTCGTGGCATTCATGAGGATGTTGTTTTGACATGTAGCACCCTCCTAATGGGCCCCGCAACAGCAAATGTCAGAAAAGAAAAGACAAAAAAAAAATTCACAAGGAACATGACAACGGGACCAAGATGTTTATCTGGCCTTCACACTCAGTAGATCCCAATAAAATGGTGGCTCCATACAACCCACAAGACCAGAAGGACACAAAACAGCCCTAAAAGTCTTGTGGAGCTGTTTTAATGGCACCAGGCAGACCTACTCCATACTAGACAGGTGGTTTTCTAATGCTGATGTTAAGCAGGGATATGTAGAAAAAGTGCTAGCATGCTAGTATTTGCTAATTCGTGCTAAAGTACAACTGAGGCTGATGTGAAGGTCTCGCAACAGCCTCCCAATTAAACCCAAGTCTATCCATCCAGTCACCTGTTTTCTTGTCCAGAGTTGGGTCATGGTGGCAGCAGGTTAAGGAGGTCACTCCAGATCTTGGTCTTCCCAGCAATGTTTTATAGGGTGTCCACAGGCCATATGAGACATATGATCCCTCCAGCAAAGCTAAGTCCAGCTACCCTACAGAGGAAACTCATCCACTCACATTCTCATTCTTTTCCATTACTACCCAGCTCAGGACCACAGGTGAGGGTTGATCAACTGATAAATCAAAGGAAATAAGTTTTAAACATATTTAAACCTGCTGATGGTGCATGAAGAAGAAAGAAAAGAAAAGTTAACAGATCTCCAGTTTCACTCTCCAAGCATTTATATGCCACCATATTTTTGTCTCTTCTCTCTCTTGTTCTGTCTTCTCTGCAGGTATCCATAGCAAGAAGCAACCTCCACATCTGACGAATGAGCTGCAGTTCCTCGAATGGCCACTTGAGGCCGCCTACAAAAGCAAGTCAATCCCCATAAACCCCCCATGTTAAAATGTCTGACTATACTGCAGAAATAAACATGTTTACAACCTGATATAATAAATAGTTTTGGTCTCTATAGCTAATTTTCTAATTCATGAGAACTTTACGGGGGTGGATTTGTATTTAAGTCACCTGTTTAAATTGTGTTAAGGCTTAACGTTATATAAATAATAGCATGTAGTTCCAGTCATGCTCCACCTCTTTGCTAATTTTTGGATTAGCTGGGAGTTAGTAGGAGTCAAGCACTGGTAAGATCTGCTGGAGCCACCACACACATCGTTCATTAATCTGTAGATAATTTTCCCGACTGATCAGTCAGTTGTTTGGGTTATAAAATGTCAGAAAATGGTGAAAAATGTCCAATTACTGTTTCTCAAAGCCCAAACTGTTGTCTTCAAATATGCTGATTTGTCCACAAACCAGAAAATATACAAAGTTAACAAGCTGGAATCACAGAATTTTTACTTTTTTTAGTTAAAGAAAAAAAAAAAAAAAAGCCTCATACCAATTAATCACCTATCAAAACAGTTGCCGATTAATTTACGAGTTGAAACCGCTGCGGCTCTGCATCGCCAGAGTCCGTCCATCTTTATGCACGGTCCTGAGACAAACACGCCTTTAAAATTTTATTGCAGTCCATTTAATAATCGTTGACAAATTTCAGCCCGGGCCACTGCGGTGAACTGGCAGACGCTCGTTGCCAATCGCGCCGCTCCCACAGCTAATAAACACTTTATATTATTCACATTATACGACGACGCCGCAATCATTTACGCACAGCGAGATGCGATATGAACTTCCCCCTGCAACACATCTGAGGCGTCAGCTCCAATTTCTGCCCTTGAGAGACGAGTAGCCGCTGATTGGTCCTCCTCACATGCTGCCAGACGTGTTTATTTTCTTCTTTTTTTTTTTTTTTACCTCCTTCATCTCATTGATATGCCGCTGCCAGTCTTTCCGAGCGTGTGTGCCAGCATAAGCGCGTGTACATGATGTTTTGTGTTAGGTCCCATAAACACAGAACACTCATTTCTCTCTGCTTGGTGCCTGAGGCAGAATAATAACAGGATGCTCTCAAAGGAAAAACCTTTCTCTCTCTCTCTCTTTTTTTTTTTACCCCCCAAAAGAAACTCTCACCATCGCTTCCTGCCTTTCTCTAACAGCGAGCGCTTGGAGGAGCACCAGGCAGGTAAATCTCCTTCTCATTTGGCAAACCTCCGAGGAGTGCTGTTGGGGGCTCCACTGGTCCTCCCTCGATCTTTCGACGAGCAAAAACAAGTCTTTTTTTTTTTTTTGCTCGAGATATGGTAAAAAGTGGACATACTGTCTATGTCAGCGGAAAACTTTGTAATTCCTGCTATTCTTGAAGTCTCGCAATGGATTTTGTCTGCAGCTCTGAGGTTGAAAAGCTCCACAACCGGCCACATTCTACATAAAAAATGAATAGGAAGCGAAAAGGCAGCACGGCAAGGTTTGCTGTAATAGGAGTGCAGCTGTGCCTGCGGGGCAACACGGGCTGACGTAGTCTTTCACACCCCGATAAAACAGCTTAGTCACCGAACCCTGGACCCCCTCGGGCTGAGGTCAAGGACATCACACACACACACACAGCCATGACGATGAATTTAGCTGTCTAAACAAACACCTTGTTGTTCCCCTCACATCCATCCCTCCTATCTCCTTCCTGCATCAACGCGGCAGATATCTGATTCCATAAAACCGCCACCGGAGCGATAACGCGCGCTCACAAATATATCGCAATTCAATCAAACCAATACTGTACGCTGGCACGGATCTAGACAAGACCGCGCTCTCCGATAAGGACTCCCAAACAGCCGGCGTCATCACAAAGCCGACATGGAAATATGTCGCAGGCGGAGGAGGGAACACAAACAAGGAATAAACAAGACCTGCGAAAGACGGAGGATGATGAGGTGATGGGCATCCACCAGGGAGCAGGCAGGAGGAAGGAGGACAAAGAAGCTTCAGTTCTTGCAGCCAGAATCCTCAGATTAGATTACAACAAGGTAATTGGAGCAGCAACAATATGTCTATTTTTTTTTTTTTCTCAGTGTCCTTTTATGTGGTGTGAGGGGAATAAAAGCAGCCTTTTTTTGAAATGACGGGCCGGAGTAGCAACGAGAGGATGATGTACTTTAATTCAATATGATGGAGAAACGGTGGAGGGACATGTCCAATTAGGTCGCTATGGAAACACTCCACCTTCTCCGCCTCCTCTCGCTCCCCTTCCCTCGTCCTCCGCCGCCGTAATGGCGCTCTCAACGGCCGTACCCGTTCGGCTGATACGTCATTTGCGGGGGTAATTGTTCCCGCGGTCAATTTCTCGATAGAGCAGCCGGGGCGCTGCTGCCGCTGCTCTGGTCTCCCTGGAGCCGGCCAGTCGATGGAGGCCTGTCTGTCAGCCGGGGATGTGAGCTGGGGGAGCGCTGGAGGGAGCCGGCTGGACTCTTAATGTGTCAGTGTTTCCATGTGGACGTGACCTAGCAGGCTGTGCGATAGAAAGGGATTTGAAGGGTCAGTTCACCCAAATAAAGCAAAAAGAAAACCCTGCAAGTAGTTACTGGATCCATACTGAGAGTCAGAGACGTCCTGATTGAGTTGTTTTGCCCTCAGTCTGATCCAAACCATTCAAAATGTAGTCTCTATTGATGCCCGGTCCCAATCCGATCTAATTTTCCTCGATAGAACACAGTCGTTAAAATCCATCAACTGTACAAGTTTGACAACTGAGTAGCTCTGGAATGCAAAAAGAAATACATCACATTTCTGCACCCAAGGCGGCGTTACTTAATGTTTCACAGGTGGTCTTGAACCTTGTTGTAAAGCTCCAGTAGGCAAGAAAAAGCAAGTTCACTTTTGCATCTCAAGAACACGGCGATTCAAAGTGCCTCGCGTGAAACATAGAAAGCATCGAGACAAAGTGTAAAGGGAACATGTGAGCACACCTGAAGAAGGAGTTAAACAGGAAATGGAAAAGCGAGACGAACTGGAAAGCAAAAGTCACAATGCAGCTGCAGGTATTCAAAAGCCTGAGATGTGGTTCAGTGAAAGGCAGAAACGTCCTCAGCCTTGATTTAAAAGTGAAAAGCGTAGCTTTCTGGGAGTTTGTTGAACTGAAAGCTGCCTTGTCGTGTTTCGTTCTGGGGACTGAAGGTAGACCATGTCCCAGATGACCCGACAGGTTTGGATGGTTCATAACCTAACAGTAGGGCTCTATCAGAAATGTAGTGTTTGAAATGCTCCATGCGACGGCGAAAGACTGAATTTTCTACAAGCATGTGAGAACCCATTGTCAGAACATGCATTGTGGGTTAACTGTACTACCTGTTTGTGCCACCAGGTGGAGCCTCTTACTATTTACTGCTGCAGTAGGTGGTCACTCAAACTATGAGCAGTTCTGCATTGGAAAGTAGAGCGTTGAGGGAGTTTAGCTAGCAACAGGCACCATGACAGAGACTGTATGATGCGTAATGACCACCGGCTAAACCTGGTATATTTAGTTCAAAGCCACAACTTGTTCTTTAACTTTGACACCTGTATGGCAGCAAACAAAGGAAGGCTTGCTGGCAGTATTAACAACTTTAAAAATTCCACGATCAGCCCGATTTCAATCCGTGATGTCGGCTCTGGACACCTCAAATGTTGAATGAACACACAGTTCAGTTCAGTTTCAGTCATGCATGTGTGTTGAGGATCATTATCCTGTTGCAAGGTCTAATTCCATCCAGCACTCAGACAGATGGCCTCAGATAATCATCAGACTCTACTTGATATGAGGCAGAATTCATGGCTGGATCAATAGCGACGCCAAACCATCACATTTCTACCACCATGCTGTCTTTGGTCGGCTCCAAAATGTTTCCTGCTCCCGTGGCCAAACAACTCTTAGCTTTGATTTGTATGTCGAGAGCACATTATTCCAACAAGCCTGCTGTAATACGCTCGCTGGCAAACTGCGGTTGTGTTGTAAAGTTCTTTTTTGGAAAGCGAAGGCCGTTTTCCTGGATCGCCTCCCGTGCAGGTCGGATTTGTAAAATCTTGTTCTGATTATAGACGCAGCACTTTGACATCAACAGCTGCCGGAGTTACCGGCTCTGGGGAGGCCATTTTTGGACAAATTGGCAGTCTTGAATTTAAAAGTCTTTTTAAATCTCTTGCCAGACTTATAGGCATCCACGATGTTTGTTCTGAAGGTCTTCGGCCTTGATTGTACCCACTTTGTGGACACGCACTTTGACAGCTGCAGACAACAGCAGCAGTTAAATCAAACTATCTGCTTGATAGAGGAGCTACATAAATGTGAAGCGGAGTCATGTCTACGTATTCCATGCATATAAACATGTAAATTCTGGGCTGTAGAGGGATCTTTGTTGATAAATTTGACGTCACTTGGACCGCAAAGAAACCTCGCATACTTACAGATGCACAACACTTTCCTGAGAGAGCTCTTTAGATCTTAAGGTTTAAATAAGACAGGTTCCACCTCCAACCTACTTTCTAAGAAGGTTCTAATTAAGCACCTATTATGGACAATCTAATTCTACTTTGTTGGATCTGAAGGTCTCATAAATTACATTTTGCATACGACTGATCAGAAAATGAAAAATTTCCATCAGTTTCACGACGTTTTTTCCTCATAACCGTAAACTAGTTTGGGTTTTTCCACATTAAATATTCCGTTTGTTTATGTTTTCTTGCAATCTCCTGTTTATTTTGACGTGGGCAGGACTTTTACATTATAAAAACAGAATGTATGCTGCAACCTGTGTGAGTTTGGTGATTAAAAGTTGGTGTTTTTCTTTAGTTGTCAATCAAATCTGATCAATCTTAAGAGTTTTTTCACTGTCAAATTACACATTAAGATGCTGCATAAGTTTCTACTTAGTTATATTTAATGCCATATTTAAAAAAAAACATGTTGAGAATCTGCTGTGAACAGTTTTGTTAAAGTGTTCTTACAGCAGAAATGAGTTAATTAAATTAAATGAGGACAAAAGGAAAAAGCCCATAAAAGGTTCATACATCATGTTATGTCATGAAGAAGAATCTATAGTCTGCAGCCGTGCTAATGGCTCTATGGGACTGTACATTAGCTAAATGCTAACGTCAGCATGCTAATATGCTCATAATGCTTCGGACAGCATTCTTTGTTTAACATGTTAAACCAAGTCAGCATGCTGAAGTTTGCAATAGATAAGTAATACAGCTCATCCAGTGTGTTTACTGCTCCTTACTCGCCTAAAACGCGAGCTTCGTTTAGAGTTCAGGCTTTTCCTCTGTTACTTATTCCCATCACAGCGTTACACATTTGCATAACGTCTGCCTGCGTTAAAGACCCGCTCCAGTGAAAATGTACGTATTGTGCTTTTTAAATGCGAGAATGTACATTATAAACAGTCATCGCTGAGCAAATTCAGTGCAGTGATGACTGTCTCAAAAACACAGATTCTGATTTTTACGGTTTCAAACGTCACAAATCTAAAGAACCAATCCCTGCAAGGTGGGACTTTCTGTATCATTACCCCTCTTTAGAAATAGTTTTCTGGTTCCAACATGTGTGGCTAAATTACTCCAATATTACAGCCTTTTCATTGTGTAGCGTAGAATACTTTTACAGTGTTCGAGCAGAGTCGTAGGTGAGCTGGTGTGCTCGAGCTACAGGCGGGTGGAGGGAGAGGCAGAGAGAGGGGAGATAACCACGTATTTTACATATTTTAAGGAAAGAAGAATAATATTTCCACGGAAGAATACTTCTAAATGTGCAACTCTGACAGACAGAGGAGAAGAGCTTTTAGGAGGTAAATCAAGAAGCGGAGACTTTACAGCATGTAAATACATTCTAGTAGACCGCCAAAATAAAATTATAAACCTGCAAATGCTCTTTTAGAAAATAAAAAAGTGAAACTGTGTGGGAGATTCACTTCTCTGAAATGTATCTTGTGCGTAAAAGCACATAGTCTATTTGGAAGGTATCACAAATAGAACGAAATTGATTTTTGAGAAGTTGAGTGCTGGAATAAAAAAAAAAAAAAAAAAAGCCAGATGGGTGCGAGGATTTCTATAGTTTGCAAATCTAGCAGAAACATTTTGGGAAGGCCTGTTTGCCTACAAGGAGAGGATATAGAGGTCCATGGATTTTTTTTTTTTTTTAGAGTAACAATGGCATTTTTAAAAACTTGTTGCATGCTGTATTTTTTTCCCTCTAAATGCCATCTTTCTGTGCCGTGAGCGCCACAAAACTAAACTCCTTTCACCTCTGTTGTACTGAGGTGGAGGCAGAAATTGCAGAGACAGATATCTCAGAACCATGGCATTTTGATAATTTGGGTGAACTGACCTTTTAAAGAATGAAGCAATGAGACTTCATAAATAGGTTAGTGTGGGCGCTCGGTGATGCTCGGTAAACATCCGGCCGCTCGCAGACAGACGGGTAGACACGTCGAAGACAAAGGAAGACGTAGATGATCGAAGCTGCAAAGTGTCTCAATAGACTTTTTTTTTTTTTTTGAAGGGGGGACTATTTTTGGCACGAGTAATATTATTTTTCACTCTGCGAGAGATAGGAAGTCAGTCCTGATAAGTGTTTGTGAAACCCATTTGCAGTCCATGCGGGAGACGGTCCGTGCGGAGGGAAAACACACACCCAGAGCTGGAGTTTGCGCACACACACCAACACACACACACACACAAGCCCTAGAGGACGCACGCAGCTGTATTTGTGTCAGTCGATAAGACGGCGCTGAGAGACGAAGGGGGTAAGTGTGCGGAGGAGGAGGGGGGGAGGCAGAGACAGAGAGAGGGAGATGCACGGAGAGATTAGAGATGGAGGGAGGCGGAGGAGGTTTGTTGGAGAGGCGCTTCCCCACCGGCTCACTAAAATCATCGCCGGCCCAATTTCACAGGAAGCACTAAAACCCGTCCATTATCTCCTGGCTCGTTGGCTGTCAGACGCCGGCTCATCTACGCCCTGACGGATGACGGTCTGTCTGTCTGAGCCTCGCACGCGCTCAAAAAAAGACAATGCATGCACATGTGAAGCAACCTCCCGGCTCGTTGCATAATTCATGTACCTGCAGCCCCCGGGGGGATGCATGGTTGATACGAGGTAAGCAGAGGTTGCGTCTGGATGCATGTGCGAGACTTCCTCCCTCATTTCTTCTCTGCCAGCTGCTCTAATACCATTCAGCTCTCGCCCCAAACATCCGTGTTACATAATCATCTTTTTTTTTTTTTCCTTTCTCTCTCTCTCTTCCCCCTCACAGTAGTCCCGGCTCTGAAAAGGCACTAATAACAGAGAGCAAGTTTCTGGGCAACAGTGCTGAAGGAAGTGCCTCGGCGCTGGAGCTGTAATGACAGAAGAACAACTTCTTGTCAGAAAACATTTGAATTTAAATATGTTTTTGACCCTGTGTTTCTGTCTGATGCTCGCTGCGGCAGGGTTTCTTAAAATTATTTTTTTTCGTCCTTATTAAGACTCGCTGTAGTCGCGCCGAGAAAAGAAAACTCAAAAAAAAAAAAAGTTTTCTCCTTTTATTGCTTTTCAACATTGAATCTTGGCCAATTTAATTTGGCCTTATGACAAGAATTCACAAAAAAAGAGAGAAAACAGATTTCTATAAAGTAATGCCAACTTTTAAAAATCTAAAAAAAAAAAAGTAAAATAAACTTTTGCACAAGTGTTAACCCTCTTTAGCAGATGCACCTTCAGCCACAGCTAAACTCAAGCCTGGGTCTCAATCACCTTTGCACATGTGGACAGTTTTACCCCATTCTTCCTTGCAGCCCTGGTCAGGCTCCGTCAGGTTGCACTGGGATCGTGAATGAACAGCTCTTCTCAAGTCCAGCCACAAACTCTGTTTTGGATTAAAGTCTGGGCTCTGACTTGGTCACCCCACAACATTCACCTTGTTGTCTTTAAACCAGTTTTGCGTAGCTTTGGCTTCAGGTCATTGCTCTACTGGAAAATAAATCTTCTTCTGCACCAGGTCCACCTTTACAAGCCTGAACAGGGCCTGCTACTGAGAAGCCTCATCATGATGCTGCCACCACCGTGCTTCACGTCATGATGCTGCCACCACCGTGCTTCACGTCATGATGGTGCCACCACCGTGCTTCACGTCATGATGGTGCCACCAGCGTGCTTCACGTCATGATGGTGCCACCACCGTGCTTCACCATCATGATGCTGCCACCACCGTGCTTCACAGTGGGGGATGCGGCGCTTGTAATTACATGCAGTGTTTGGTGTCCCCCAAACATAGCGTCTGATGGCTAAAAAGCTCAATTTTGAGACCAAAGAACCTTCTTCCACAAGTCTTCTGGTTGCTATAGTCAAGATGTAATAAAAGCTTTGGTCAATAATAGTCTTCTCAGATAACTGTTTTTAATTTTAGCGCCCCGGCTGAATGCTGGACTTCACTTTTCCTGTGCAGCCTGAAGTCGCTCTCAGTCTATTTACGAGCACAGAGACCGCCAACAATTTCAAAGAGAGGTACGCACATGCAACAACATCCATACACAGCCCAAATACAACACAGAGAAAGTTGGACTGCAACACACACAAAGGCAGTGGACTTCAGTCTCTGATACTCCACAATAACTCGACACAGAAGATCTTTGTTTGCTGCGATAACAACGCTTCATTTACGTTCAGCATCTCGCTCGTTGCACCTTTGAAAGACCACTTGTGCATTTTGGGAAACGCGCTCGTTATTAGAGTAAGATGAGGAGATCAGCAGCCCTCTTCTCTCCGGATGGCAGATACGAGGCTACGCCCAGCAGCTCGTTAGCTCGGATTAGCTCACAGACTGGAAACAGCTCGCCCGGCTCCGGCCGAAGGTAACACGCTCTGCCCCTCAGCGCTTCTAAATCTCACTAATTAACGAGTTATATCTTGCTTGTTTAATCCACACACACACACACAAAAACACCAAAGTGTGAAAATGACAATTTGCCGTATTACTCGGGGTTACGTCGAGGGCGATTTCTTGGCCCCGGATCAGTAACTTTGAAGTCTCCCGTAGCTGCCTGGGAACTGCCTCCTCTCTGACAAACGGGCTGATACATAATCCCCCCAATAAACCTGACATCGGTGCTCTTATCTAACTCTTTCCACAATGTGTCAACTTATTGCTTTAACACAATCGGCTGGGCTTAAATTTCCACATACGTGCATTAGCGTCGTCCCGGCCTGAACGTGGAACAAACAAAACGGCTCAGATCAATAGGAATCATCGCGCCGCCGCACCTTTCAAGGACACTTATTCGTGAAAAAAATCCACCCGCGGATGAGACGGAGAACACATCTGCCAGTGTTTTTGAATCACACAGAGCTGTACGCTGTGTGTTTTTCCTACTACCTTGGAGTTATGGCAGCTTGGTTAAAGCAGGTTTTTTTTCTGCTTCTTCGTCCTTCACAGGTCCCCAGCGGCTCAGACTTGGAATGTGGCTCCAGGTTTGTGCAGCGAATAACTAGAGTTTGGCCAATAACACGTCAGAAGCTATTGTTGGAGCCACCTATCATTTCAGCGATGGTCTTCTCATTATAATGACAGAATAATAAGACGAGGAGGAGGGGAATAATGGAAAATAGTGAGTGGGATGATAATAAGGATAAGAAGAAAACAACAGGAATGGAAAAGGTCAAGTGCTGACCACTGAGTTTTCTGTTGCCATGGGCGTGGGTCAACGTTTTCACTGAAATAAGCTCCGATATTGAGGAGTAAAATCAGGGAAAATGCCGTTCTGTATTTACACTGTGTGTTTAATGGCATTAGCGGACCGGTGTGTGGGATTTAGAGAGCTGTGCTTTGTGGAAATGGAATACAGTGTGTTCCACAACAGGAAGCACAACGACGAGAAGGTAGAAATGAAACGCACCGTCTATAAACACACATCATAAACCAACGATGCCGTTCCTGGACATGTTTTAAACAGTTAACTAGAATTTTTCAAACAATATATTGTTTTTCTATAAAGCTTTTTCACCCTGTTTGGCTAAGTTATTGATAATGACCAGTAAAATCAGCCAGAAAGTATTCATTTACACATTAACTATAAAAACAACAACAAGGCAAAACTATATAAAAAAATCTTTATTTTGAAAAACAGAATTTTGTATTTCTATTTGTTCTATTTTTGTTATTCTTTGACAGAAAAATTAGTCTCTTTTAAAAATGTTTTTTTTTGTTTACTATATTTAAATCAGCAATAAAAAGGAAGTTATTTTACGTTAGTTTATAGATATTTGAAGGAAACATTTTTTTAAATATTATATTAAGAAAAAAGAAGT
The DNA here is from genome assembly GCF_000690725.1 of Stegastes partitus. Taxonomy (NCBI): domain Eukaryota; kingdom Metazoa; phylum Chordata; class Actinopteri; family Pomacentridae; genus Stegastes; species Stegastes partitus. The sequence goes on along the minus strand of NW_007578920.1, from coordinate 217,931 downwards.
TTTTAGCTGTTATTTCACAGATTTCCTCCGTTTTAATTGGACAAAAAATGTCAAAATGTATTTGAATGTATTTTACATTACATGTTAGAATACCATCCACATTAAAAAACAAACAACTAGAAAATGTCAATTTGTTCTAAATAAATAAATAAAACGACAACATTTTTAAAAACTATTTTCAAATTTTATTGGTAATTTTTCTGTTTGATTTAATCCTAGATAACGTCCACTAAAATCACAGAAAACAGGTTTTAATTTACAGGTTAACCATAAAAAAGCAGGCTATTATTATTTTTATTGTAAATCTAGATTATGTAATTAATTTTAAAAAAATTCAATGTCTGAATGTAAAATTACAGAATTTTTTGTGTCCATATCTTAACATTTTGATTAGATTTTTTATTTTTACAGTGTATGTAATGTAAATGCAGGAACACGGAGCAGACATGAGGACGGAGGAGCTGAAGCCACCAGATGAGAAACATTTCAGTCTTTGGTGAAGCTGCTTACGTGCTGCACATCTGGATCTCCTGTCACATCAAGCTGCCGCCCACCAAAGCACAGACGTCTGTGTCACGTTTCCTCCCTATTAGCTCCAGAAGCTTCCTCATTTCCTCGCGGTGCGTTTAAGTAACTGGAAGATTCTCCTCGGCGGCGGCGAGAGGAACAATTTCCGGCAATCGCCTCGCGTACGACTGCACCGTACGACCGCACCGTACGTCGCCTTCATGAGGCAATCAGGAGTTTATGACTTCGGCAGGAGAAGTCAAGCACGTCGCATGAAAGGGGCGAACGTTCAAGTGGGCAAGGAACCCTGCTGCTAGGCAACCGGGCGGCCATAATGGAGGCCTCGTGACAGAAAAAGGGAACGCGTGGATGGAAATGGTTAAACGTGTTGTGCTGGTTTTATGGTGCCAATAACAGGAAATCAGTCACATTAATGTGGTTTAATGTCTTAAAGGAGGACAAATGAATATTCAGGTAAAATCACTCCTCAGTAGTTTGTGTAATGCAACATGTAATGCGCAATATTTCATATTTTCATTTCACTTTCATGAACAACACTGTCAACATGTGCGATATTTCATTTTATGTTTTAGGTGCAATA
>NW_007578920.1:198481-215728 GCF_000690725.1 Stegastes partitus | reverse complement strand
AAAAAATAAAAAATCTCAGGAAAAACAGGAAACAACTCCGTCATGAGGCAAAAAGTGAAGCTACCAACAGAAACATCTCCTCACTTGGGGCTCGTGAAATAAATAAAAAACAACAACCCCAAACCAGAAAGCGTCGCCGCCCGTCTCACCTATCATGGGCGATTCGATGAAGCTCCAGGTGTTGCTCTGCGGCACGAAGGACTGGAGGACGCCCGCCGAGCGCCCGGCCTCGTTCACGCCTCCGAACACGTAGACCTTCCCGCCGCACACCGTCGCCGCCGCCGAGTGGACCGGCTTGGGCAGAGGAGAAACCGTCTCCCACTGGTTGGTGATGGTGTCGTACCTGCACACAACAACAGTTTTTTTGCTTTTAGATGTTATTTCTTTTTTTTTTTTATTGGCATTTGAGTTTCCACTTTTAATTGTAAATTTTAACCTCGCCGAGTTAAAAAGCAGAGAAAAGAACACGCGGGTCAAAGTTCAGACTCGGCTGATGAGTAAAGTCACGACCCCACTTCCATTAAACAGCTCCAGGAGCAGCCTAATGATTCATTAGCTACTCTCACACCCAGCAGTCAGTCATTTACTCACACACACACACACACACACACACACACCAACAGTTTACAGAAACACTGATTTGAAAGTTCCCACTGCTCCGAATTCACAGTGAAACGCTCATTTTGGCTGCAGGGCTGACAGATATAATTAGCAGAATGCCTACACCACCAGGGAAGATGAAAAAGACCAACCATTACGTACAATGACAGCAATTAAAGCAATTACACAAAACAACATATGTTGGGAGCTACAAGCCATTAGTCTCTGGAGTTTGGGCTGCGTGTCAGCGTCGAGCTTTGGACCTTTCTCTCTGAGCGATCTTTGGCAAAGACTTCCAACGTCGAGCCTGAAACTCAGTCAACCCAGAAGCAGGCAGATGAAAGAGGCCAAACACAATGGGACGAGTTAGAGGAAGACGCTTTCTGCAGATATCTGCAGTTGTTTGGAGGCAAAAATTAGAAATACTCAGGATTAAAAATCAGTAAAACATTTTTGAAATTGGTTTACATATATTCTCAGGTTCACACAGAAAAAAATGCAAATAAAATAAACATTGACTGTAAAAAAAACAACAACAACAACAAAAAAAAAACAGGTCAGAACTGTAAGTAATGACCACATCAAATGTTTTCCATTTTTATATTTCTAAATTCATCCTTTTACAGTATTTGACTGCAAAATTACACTATTTTTGCTTTTCTACTCTATTGCTCGTTTTTTAAAAAATATTTTTAAATCAAGAAAAAAATCTTATTTTACAGATAGTTGCTGGTATTTAAAAGAAAAATTCTTCATATTAAGAACTGAAAACTGGTAAATGATTTTATTTTCAACAGTCATCACACTTTAATTACAAAAAAGGCTTAAATTACATGTTAACTATAAAAAAAAAAAGGTCAAATATAGAAATACAGAAAACAAACAATCTCCAAATGTTTTCTTTTACAGTGTCAGACTGCATGATTACATTTTTTTTTTTAAATACTGTGTTTTAAAAAAAAAAAAAAGCCTTGTTATCTTCCAGTTATTAACCAGTATATTTGCAGTATACAAAGGATTAAAAACTGCCAATGAAAAATGTTTATTTTTCTTAATATTAATGCATTCTTTTACAGTATCAGCAAATATTTTACAGACATTTTCAGTTATTTCTGAAAACGTATGTATGTTAAGAACTGAAAAATGGGAAATAATTTTTTCAAGAATCATTCTGATTACAGAAAAAAAGTCGTACATTTATTGTTTACTGTAAAAACAAATGAAAAACTAAACTTTAAATGATGTGATTTTGATCAAATGGGGATTTTTTTTTCTTTTACAATGTTTGAACATAAAATTAAACTTCTTCTTTTTTCTCTTTTTTATACAGTATTGTTAAAAAGGTAATATTTTGCAGATATGTGCCAGTTCATCTGCACTATACTAAGGACTGAAACAGGGCAAATCATTTTTTTTTAAAACAGGTTTTTTTTCCTACAGATGTTCAGTTTTAAAACTATTCAGTTACATGTTGACTGTAAAAACAACCAAACATCAGAACTGTCAGTAACGTCCACATCAAACATGAGCATTTATAAAATAATAATTCATTCTTGTGCAACGTTTGACCATAAAATTACACATTTTTGTTCAAAAGTACAGAACAAAACATATTATTTTATTGATATTTGTAGTTGTTTGAAGTTAAAAACCGTATAATGAGGGTTGAAAACTGGTAAATTGTTTTCACAGGCTGACAGAAAAAAGGTGTGAAATTACATGACTATAAAAACAAATTATAAAAATGGTCAGAAATCATGTCAACATCAGAAATGTGTGTTTTTATGAACTCTAATTTGCCTCCGACCGACCCAGGCAGATGAACACGACGGGCTGAATTAGAGGCGACCGTGGCCTCTCCAGAGGTTGAGCGTACGTACATTTCCTAAATTAGAATCCGTGTTCGTCTGCTTCGACGCGTGTTTGTGTTTCTCGGCTCGCGGCTCCATTAGCGCTGCGTGTTAGCGGTGTAATCCGCCGTCCGCGGGCCGCTGATCAAAGCGGCGGCGCCGACAGCCTTCCAGCTGGAGGAGGCCTCATTAAAGAGGCGCGGACGCATCCAGGATCTGTGATTAAAACACGCTTCCATTCAGACTAAAGCAGGCCCGCTTAATCAAGGTTGCGCCTTTGTTGTACAAGAAAAACACCTTTGTTGAGAAAAAAAAAGTGTAGCCAACATCCCCAAGAGAGACGACACTTAAAAGCGATTTTTAACTCCTGATTTCTACACCGGGGGTCGAGCGCACAGGTGTCTTACAAGACGCCGGTTAAATACGTACAGGTTGGCACATTTTTTTTTACATTTTTTTCAGAGCAGAGATGCTTTACCGCAGCAGCTCCTGTGGCATTTGAAGTCAGGCTGAATTTAAATGACACCTGGAAGCACTTATTGCATCCACCTTCCTGCGAGAAGGCTGTTAGATAAAGTGCGAGAGGAAGATGGGCGAATTAGCCTTTGGGAATATTCCGTTAGGGGGTCTGATAATGTCCTTGGCAACAGCTGCTGAAGGAGAAGGAGGGATGGAGGGATGGAGGTGGTAGGGGGGGACGACGGCGGCTTTAAATCGACTGTCAGTCTGAGAAAGTGGCGACACAGAAGCCACTCCAGGAAAGGTGGACTGGAGACACTCGAGAGTGCCAATTAGCGCTGTTTAAACAAGACACACACAGCGGCCGAGTCAGGTTGAGTAACTGAGCCCTGCTGAGAGAAGAAGGACGAACACGTGTCTCGTTCTCCGCCGGCAGATGTAATTACCTCTCGGACCACATCGGGAGGAGGTTCATAAATTTAAGGGTCAGGCGCCGCCGAACGATGCTGATTACGGGAAAAGTCCAACAAACAGCTGGTCGCCATGAGGGGAGGATGTACGAGGGAAGACTCGTTTGGTGGAACTTGTTGCATCAAAACTTGGAATAAAAGAAAATGTGCCTTTTCTTTAAACTCATAGATGTTTAGAAAATGTTGAGAAACGCATAGATTTCTGCTAAACACTCACAGTCATGCATAGTCGCTCCTCAGAGAACCGTTCGGAGCCGAGAAAAAGCCCAAATTAGTGAAGCTAGTTGGTGTTTGTCTGCTAAAGAGGCGGATATGTTCCCCTGGGAAAACGCTGCTACGGCTTTAAACTGAGAATTAAACATTTATGCAACCATATACAGTGAACGTTATTTATGCTTGTGCCAATTTTTCATTTAAAGGGATTCATGTATGGAACTGACACAAATGAGAGATAAAAGACAAACATTGTGTCTGTGATGTTAATGATCATCTGTGCGTCCAAAAGAAGTCTTCGTCTTCAGTTAAACAGTTCTTGGACTCGCTCATGTCTTTCTGCTCGTCTCCTCTGGGCTTTTGTTCCTCCTCTCTTTGGGGCTGAAGGTTTCCTCTCTGCTCTTCAGCTCCTCCACACATTCTCGACGGTCTTTAACGTCTTCGCATTGTTTCTGTTTCTTCACCTCTTGTTGGAAGGCCCGATGCTCCCCAAGGATGCGTTTCTTTCTGCAGAATGAATGATGTTGTCCTCCAGAATCTTCACGCCGTCCTCTTTTCTAACGACGCTGTTTGCTCTGATGAGGTTTTCTGGTTGGATGGTGCTCTTGGGGTTTCTACTTTCTTTAACCAAACAACTTCATTTTCACCTCATCCGACCACCAAACTGTCGACCAGAAGCTTTTCCTTCTCATCCAGCCGATCCCCCGTGGAGACCAGCCTCGTTCGGCGTCTAATTGAGACGTCGCCACCAGAGCTGGTTTACATTCTTCTTCCATTCTTGCCGGCTCAGGAGTCACTTTTGTCTTCCCGGCAGCTCGCTGAGATTCTCCCCAGCGTGGAACTCCTTGTACTTTTTCGACGACACTTTGCACCGCGGCCTCTTGACACTTGAAAACACTTGAATGTGACTTCTGCTCGTCTCCCGAGCAGCCACACGGTGCAGCTCCTCTCGGTGATGGACCCTAATAAGAAACTCACCAGGCCCTTTGGTTCTAGCCATGATACTGCTGGTGTCGGTTTATGGAGCATGAGAACGCTCCAGAATATGCTGGAAGTGATTGGATTGGAATAGAGGCTGCATTTTCTGAAAAAAGTATTCAATTTGAAGCAGGGGAGTTGCATTTTTTAGTAAAAAATACAAAGAAAAGCACACAAATAGTCCAGATTTGTCATTAACACCAACACAACACTGGGTTTTACCATCTTTTGTCACTTCTTTTTCTTATTTCCAGCCAGAAAAAACCCCTACTGGTTAAATAAACTTTTATCATAAACCCAAAATTTGGCGATGAAAAAGATCGGGGCTCGGCTGTACGATTGAATTTCAACAACCGAGATTGCGCTTGTAGGCCGATGAAATGATCAGATTGCGACTGTTACATCTTTATATTCTGATAGATGTTGAAATGCAGGACATCATCTTTTTGCCCACTTCAAAGCGGCGATCAAAGAAAAAAAAAAAAAAAAGGCAAAAAAACACAGAAATCTCTGGCGTTAAATAAGCGGTCCAACTCCTTCACACATTAACGCGTCTCGTCTCTCTCTGAAGATCAGCCAAAGGAGCTTTTAAGGCCCATTAATGTAAACACAGCACGGTCAAAAGGGTCAGGAGTTCTGATGAAGACCAACACGTGCGGGTCAAGAAGAAACTCGGCGTCTCCGAGGTCGCGAATCTTATTGAATTCATTACGCCGTGTGATTCACCGTCAAGCGTTTAAGATGAACCGTGACATTCGGACTGACACGAAATAGACTCGGAGTGGGCGTGTGTGGTTCGATTATATCTGCGAGGCGAAAGGAGTCGGAGGAGCTCGACTCCGCACGAAAAACAAAGACTATCCGTCCTTCTTCTGAAGCTCAGATTCTTCATTGTCGCTAAGACACTGTAGGAGTTTACCCATCAACATGTTGCGCTGCGTCGATGGGCTCTTTTTTTTTTTTTTAAAGTGTTTATACACAAAGCCCGATCGCTGCATGAAGCCATGTAATCGTCTGTAGCTCCTGACAGGGCTTGTTTCATCACGCAGGGACAATCATCTCGAAAATGCAGCTGCGGGGTTACAGCAAAGCAAACAATGCAGGATTGTGTTCCTTTATGTCGGCTGAGAGACGGAAAAGAAAGACTGACGGGAAGCGGAGAAAGAGATTCTGAATGAAGCAAACATGCCAGAGTTTCAATTAGACTCGGCTCTGAATATGTAATCTGGATGAAAAAAAAAACAACAACACAGCAACACGTTAATGCTCGACATGTCGACGAATCTCAATTATAATTCATCGTCAGCCAGGTGTACGGCAAACCCACGCAGATCAGACGTCAGAGCTCCAGCTAACGTCTCGCTGGCCTTTGTTCCGCCGCGACCAGACGGGATAAGAAGCGTAATGTCGGGGAACAACAGGTGAAATTGGACCGTTGCCGTGGAAAATATGCAGTCGCACCTGCCATGTTTGTTTATGTTGACAGCAGACGGATTCGCCGTTTCCTCCACCTGCCTGGCTGCTCCGCTCGGTGCACCTGAAGATTTACATCCGACCTCAATGCATCAGCCAGCAAACTATAGGGAGAACGGCAGACGGGGGGGACAGATTAAAGGAAAAAAACAAAAAAACAAAACGCCGAGCAAATGAGCGGAGAAACGAAGGCAGATGCTTCGACACAGGTGCAAAGTGAGGTACAATTAAGCAATTAATACCCAATCAGGCTCTGTGGCATGTACAAAAGATGCTGAGCAGTTATACTGATGTTGCATCAAGGTGGCAAAAGAAAAAAGAAGTGAATGACTTGGAAGGAGGGTTCATTGTAGGGGCACAGATGGCAGGAGCTTCAGTCACAAAGGCTGCTCAGCTGGCTTCAATAGTGACGAAAGGGATTTAGATTTATGGGGAAGACAACAGCTATAAGGGTTGGAGATGGTGGTAAACAGCACATGATAAAGGTAAGATGGGATAAGAAAGGCTTCTTTGATCCCTCAGGGGGGGGATTTAGACATAATAAAAAAAAACAATGGAACAAATAGAAATGTTATCGAGAAAAAAATATATTTAAGAAACCCATGTACACCTTTTACATGGACAGATTTGGCATAATTGTACCAAAATGGTCACACACAGGTTGGAAAACTGTTCATTAAAGTTATAAAGATGACTTGTTATTGCACTTGTAAAGTTAGATGATGTAGTTTGATGTGTATTGGTTTGATATGTAAGAAGAAAACTCTTCCTCAGATGATTGACAATTTGATAATTACTCAAGACTTATTAGTGCCGGACGAATATTACACCTCGTGATTTGGAAACTATTCCCAAAATCTCTGTTTTATGTGGCACATTCTTACAAGTTTGTGTTTTCCTTTAATTTACTGACACTGTACCAAGATATTATACTACCAGACTGCCATGTAGTAACTGCTGAGCTTGTTGAAAGACTGCAAACTGTTGCTGACTGCCACGACATCCACGAAAACATCCTTCACGATTCGGCTTTTCTGATGGATTTGCTGTTAGAGCGATGCGAGCCTCCTGGATTTGCGTCCAAATTTTTCTTCATAATCGCCAGTGGAGCCTCAATAATTCTCGAGCAGACACAAACTCTAACTCAAACCACAAAGACACCAATCTACACGGGACTGACACTATCGAAGCACCTCTGGGTTTACATTTATTAGAAATGACTAGAGACGTCCAGGTAATACTGGCCAGCTTCAGAGAGGTGCCACTATAGCAGGGCTGCAGTCACTAAACCTCAAGTTACAAAGACAAAATGCACGTTTGAGAGGTCAGCGGTGCAAAAAAAACACTGATCTGCGGAGATTGGTGGTAAAAAAAAAAAGAGTCATCCAGTCCTGAATGCTGGACCCCTACAGGGAGGAGATCTGGTGGCATTTTTGCTGCTGGGGTCACTGCAAATCAATACAAAGTTGTTCTGACTGATCACCTTCATCCTGTAATGGATGACTCCTATTGTAGGATGACAAAGCCTCCGTCCATAGGGGCGACTGGACGGTTTGATGTTAAGACCTTCACAGTCGCCAGATAACAACCAACCTGTCGGAGGTTTACAGCGCTCGCCACCACCATCATCAAAACACCAAATGAGGCGAAATCTTTTGGAAGAATGACGTTCATCCCTCGTAGAGAACTGAAAAAAACAAGGTTGCAGTGAAGTTGTTCTGGCAGGAACGTGGCGGCCCAACACCTTCCTGAGACACTTCATGCTGCTTTCTCCTTTGATTTGTAACCTGTCTGTGTTTAGAAAAAACAGGTCTATTGAGGTGTTAAACAGATGAGTGGGAGCAAATGATCTAAATTACATATCCGCACTCAAAACACATTTACATGAAGGTGGTGGGTTGGTTTCAAAATACAGCATCAACCCCAATTTTAGCACCTTTACTGATGAATCTATTCTATGACGAGTAGATTTGAAGACTTTAATGAGCCCCTTTACAGACATAAGACTTCATGGTATGTGTTTTTTTTTTCTTATCGGACAACTTCTTTCCATTTCTTTCTCGACCACATGTGTCGTTCCTGCAGAGGAAGCAGCTTTTTTTTTTCTTTAACAAATACGTGACCTGTTTCTGAAGACGGAGCCATTTTCTAAACACAGCCAGTTTCCAGCAAACGTTGCTCAAACAGAAGTAAACAGAACATTTGTCTGGAACTATTTCTGGCGGCAGATTAATACACATTGTTTGTCCTTGTCAGTGTTTACGGCAGCGGTAGGGTTTTGGTGGGATTCGCTAAAAATAAACAACAGCGCCCATGTTCGGATAATTAAGTAGCACGTCAGACGGAACAAAGAGGACGGTACTGTTTTAGATTTTATGCACGGATGGTACTGGCTAGTCTGATTGTTGTTTGGTTTTGAGGTTTTTGTTGACGATAAAAAGCATTTTAACAGTGCAGCTTGTATATTAAGAAACTTTGCCAACGCATCAATGCAAAAAATACTTAATTTAATGCAAAAGTATGTAGCTAACAGCAGCAAATGCAGGTTAAGTATTAAAGTAGAAGTCCTGGTTTGGTCCCTCTGACTGAAATATATATATATTCTTATATATGGCTTATTTAGATGATGAATATTAAAGCATCAGCGTGACAGCAGCAGGTTACTGTTGGAACCGCTGCAGGTTGAAGCTACTTTATATTCAGCTTTACATAAACGTACAGCAGATAAATCCGAGTGCTCGTCTCTGATCTTTGATTTTTGCAGAGATACTGAACCATTTGAGCATTTATTGAAATGAAACCATGTGAGAAGTTTAGAGGGAAGAATCTGATGGATCCGTTACAACTCGCAGACGTGTGAAATGTGAGCCGACTAAAGAGGAAGGAGAATGTTTCCCTTTGAGTAAAATACCTACAGTACTCGAGTAAATATACTGACTTACTTTCCATCGGTGCTTTATAAAACAGCATTTTTTCCCTTTAGAATTTTCTTTAGACCTGTTTTGATGCTGCCTGTCAGCAGAAAGCTGGCAGACAAACGGGATTTTAATGTCACTCTGAAAAACTGGAACATGTGTCTGGACGTGGGCTTCACCGGCTATGAATATGTCACTCGGTGATGACGTCTTCGCATTCAAGCTGAGAAAATGTGGCGCATAAGCAGCCTCACCGGCCCCTCCGGCCTTCACTTTGTAACATTAACTAGGAAACATACATCTGAGTCACACACCATAAAAATTAATGGATGCAGTAAAGTGTCAGCCGTGATGCAGGCTGCCGCTGGATTTGCTCGGTGGTATTACGCGTCTAAAAGCCTTCTGTGTGTGTGTGTGTTTGTATTTTTTTTCCCTTCTGAATACGGAGCAGCATCAACATGGAGATACATCAATCAGTAAGTGTGATATAATGTGATGCAGGAGGTGAGACGAGAATCGAACAAGCGCTGCATGTTGTTGCAATGCGATAGATGACGGTCGGTGTTTAGTCCTCGTCCTGCCTCTAGAAGCCGATCACAGCTGTTGATTTTAGTTAAGATGCAGTAGATGTGTCCCCCCTTAATGGTAAAAACACATGCATTTGTCCCTCCTAATCATAGACTGTATGTAAAAGATGGAAGAAGCCATCCGGGTTTGAAAATTGAAACCTGCATTCTGTCTAGCAGCCAGCAGGGGGCGACTGCTCTGGTTACAAAAATAAGTCTTATTGCATACAGGTGTATGAGAAAATTACCCTACGTCTCACTTAATTTGCTACCTCACTAAACATTTCCCTGATAAGTTTATTTGGTCTCAGTTGCTGGTTTGTAGACTTTTTTGAATACAGAATGATTTGGCCTGAGGGATAACGCCACAGGGGCGGGTTCCAGAGATTGGAAATTGTTTGATAGTTTCACAGAAATGCATTAATGCAACACGAAAGCACACAAAAGTATGAAGTTCTGCTGCGAGAACAAACTCCAAGCATGCTCCCTCCCTGGCTGCTAACAGTCATATCCCTTGATGATGGTCTCTTTGGCCACCAAACCCCTGGTCGCCCTCTGGGTTTGGCTCATGAGCGTCAAGGTGACATCATTCCCTTTTCCTTTTGGCATTTTTATTTGTGTGTAAATTTTTGTTTTGAGGTGTGATTTTTATTGAGATCAAAATGATTACTTTGGTTCAATTTAAAGTAGTTCTATTCAAAATCAGCTTGTGTTTTTTCTTTTTCTGCTGACTTTTAATAAAAACAGATGAAAACAAATGACTAGTAAGCATCAATATTGACTAAAATGAAAGATTTTATCATGATAAACTTTTCAGCTGCATCACCCATAAATTATGGCTCCATTTGGTTTAAAATAAACGATAAAACAGGGTGTGTTTTAATGCCGGGCTAGCTTGTGATGAACAGATCAGTATTATATTGATGTGTCATTTCCATCCCTTCCCTTTTTACATCTGCTTCCAAAAGGCCAATATGCAAAACCTCAAAACAGAAGTCCTCAAACCAACAGGTCTTTTGTATACAGTCCACATCCCAAGCAAAGGAACTTTAATCGAAAATCTGCTAAAACTTTCACTCATTATGTCTGAATTTTGTGTTCTTTTTTTTATTACAAATAAATACATTTTCATCAGAAATTGATGCAGAAAATTAAGTGTCCGATGCCCAACGTTCAAACTGAACGTACACCCATGATGCTTGACCGCACAGACCAACTGTCTCCAAAACACGCACATGATAAAATCTAATCATCAAGCAAGGCGCCCACGGCATCACAGCCACTCCACTAATATGGTTAACTGCAGTGGGGGACGACGGAGCTCGCTTCCCCTCCGTGCTTGTCTCTCGTTCTCACACACACACATGCGATAAACCGTAATGGATGGGCTGTCAGTCACGGAGATACTGACATGTATCATTTCCCCTGAGATACAAACTACAGCATTTATAGAGTAGAGAGAATAGAGAAGCGAGGAAAAAGGGAAGGAGAAGACGAAAAAAAACGCCTCGCTCAGATAACAAAACCGCTCGGGCTCTATACACCTCAGCGCTGACAAAAAGATCCATTAAGAGGCAGAAGAGTGCATCATGCTGCAGTTACAGCCACACTGGAACGGCATACAAACACCGACTGTTTAACAATAGCGACAGTATCCGCCACACTTGCTGTTAAAAGCGTTCGGCGGTGGAAGACGGTGCACAAATAGGGGAAAAAAAACACACTCGACAAAAACCTGCATTCATTCAAGTTGTTAACCATGCTTACAGCACACAGGTCCACGGCGTGTAACCTTTAAAAAACCGAGTGCGTGCACTGGAATGCAATGGAAGTTTGTTAAAAAAAAAAAAAAATTCATCGCCTGCAGAAAGGAGCTGATGCTCTAGATTCTATCGAGCAGCAACTCATGCCCTTAAGTTACAAATTCACATTAATCCCTGCTACACCCCAGCTATCTATCTCACTCGCATGAACACTATCTCCCCGTCTCTCTCTTCCAGCTGCCCACACACACACACCTTCAGATGCATGTGTGCACTTCACACACAAAGAAAAAACAGTGTGTGCAAATCTACCTTGTTTGTAAAAGAAAATCTGTCCGTTTGTAACCAGATCAAAGTTGTTCGGGGTGCGGAGAGGTCGGCATCGTCTGTTGTTTGAGGAACAAGTTCAGATGATCGCTCGACTTTTCGTCCGACACCCAAATGAATTTGCTTCGTCCAATAGTTTGATGTGTGAACCAATACTTGCAACTGCAGCAGCAAACGCAGGAGAATTTTGCTTATGAGCAAATGCAAATTACACCAATCAGCCACAACATTAACCTCCTGAACCCCAAGCACTTTCTGAATGTCTTTTGCTCCCTTCGCATTTTTTACTCGCTGCACAATAAAGTCCTGCACCTCTACGGAGACAGCACAACCCCGACTAGAACTCAAAAACGCATTTTGTGCAGTGAGACAAAGTTATAAGGCCATAAATCACACAAAAATATAAATTTCTATGATGATCTATTTCACAAAAATTGAAAAAAATCTGGAATCAACAATATTTTTCCAAGTGCCCACAGATGCTACAAATACTGGAAAAACTGACTTTATACACCTAAAATCTACTTATATTTTTAATTTGCTTCCACACTTGTCACCTCAATGCGACACAGCCTGCAGTTCAACCAAAAAGTCATATATATTTGTCTCCTAACTCTTCGTCACACTGAAGGCTTCTTGGTTGGGCCGAGGAGCTCAGAATTTTTAGTTTTATGCAGAATCTGGTGAAAATAGTGAACTTTTAGCAAATCTTTTGAATAAAACTTGTAGAGTAAAGCAACATATATGAACTATTGTGAGTTTAAGCTTATAATTGGCTAATTTTCCCATGAAAATAAGACGACTGTTTCTGTTTTTACAGTTTTTGACTTCAAGAAACTGTGTAATTTTGAGCTTATTACAGATAAACTGTGTAATTTTGGTGTTTTTCTGTCACTATATCATGCCTTTCTGTGCATTTTGGGGTTCAGTGGGTTAAAATCACCTCTCTTATATTGTGTAGGTCCCCCTGGCGCTTTCAAAACAAAAGCCCTGACCGTTCAGGTCATGGATTCACGACCTCTGGTGTTGTCTTGCGGTGTCTGGCACCAGGACGTTGGCAGCGAATCTTTCGAGTCCTGCGGGTAGCGAGGTTGGGCCTCCATTGGGACGTGGGGAGTTTGGAGGCCGGGTCAACACCTTCAGCTTTTTTGACGTTTCCCTGCCATGGAGGGCGTGTGCTGGGTTCAAAATGATGTGGAGGTACGTGTCAGAGCAACATCCACATGAATGCCAGGACTCAAGCAAAGGTGTTGAACTCATGTCAGAAGCAAGGGGGGCCAAAAAAAGCATGTTGGACGTCCCTCTAGTAACAACTGAGCGTATAGAGAGCCGAGCATCTGCCACGTCTCTGAAAATATCTGGTTAAAGGAGGCTCGGTGTGTGGGATGTATTTACAACAGCAACGGCGCTTCTGAATGATCGCAGAAATTGCCTAATAAAGCATTATGCTACAGGAACACTACAGGCAGCAGTGTGTCTCTATGACCGTCATCTGCAACTGCACGATGCTACTCGTCGCTTAAATGTTATGGTCTGAGTGCAGAGAGATGAATGAAGGTTGCTTTACAGTTTGGTAATGCAGATTACTGACAAGCAGGACATGAGAGGACCTGAAACTGTGTTTGTGTTTGAATAGGAGACACAGAGGGGAAGAGATGGTGGATTCAGTAAAGCCTACTGCATGCAATGGTTCTGAAAGTGGTTTATAACATAGTTGACTGCTTTTTTTTCACCCAAACTGAACCCGTGATACTTTCTAATAAGCTTATTATGGATGCTAGGACCAGCATCAGGGCCGATAAATTAAATGTTTATTGACAGCTAAAGGCACAAAGTTAAGTCTGATCCAGTGTTCACATCCACTGTCACACAAGTGTTGTGAATTTTAATAATTTTCTTCATAACTGCCGCATCATCAACCAAAAATGGATTAATTAGTGATACAATTTGGGCATACTGAAGCCCTGTAATGTGCGGACGTTGGTGTTTCAAGGCAAAGACACATGATTTGAGTTAACAGTATTTACCGGTAAGAGACTCCACCTGGTGGCACAACCAGGTACTACAGCTAATACAATACCTAAAGTGCGTCTTATCTCGATATCGGCTGATAGTTATTAATAAATGACTCGACCAGGAGATCCCTTCAGATAATCCAAACCCACGGGTCCCGCAGGTTAACAGGACATGCACAAGGCTAACCATGATCTAAAAATAAACGTTACGGCTCAGAAAGCAAATAACACAACAGTTTGCATCAGTCTTTTCCAGTTACGACAACCTCTATTGAAATTATGTTCAACCAGTAATCTATAACGAGTTAATTAGTCTTTCTACTTTAATCAGTGATGTTTTAAATGACCAATTACCTAATGACTAGTAGCATAAACAAGTTATCGAGTTTTTGGGAACTTGAAATCCGGAATTCAAGGAAAACTTTATGAAGCCAATTTAATCAAGTCGCACAACTTGAATTTCATTTTAAATCAACTAAAGCAAAAAAAAAAAAGACTTTAAATAATGAGCTGGTGTGATTACCAACATCACTGTGTCAACACAACTCTTCAAAACAATGTTTGCAACTTATAAGACCTGTCTAAATCATTACATTAGAATTTGCAGGAATGCATTTAATTAAATGGTGGCAACAGGTTCCCTGAATTACTTTTTATAGTGCACCTGTTTCCTGCTGTCTTTCCGTCCTCCAAATCTCATCATCCATTTGATTTAGCTCCCCATCCACTTAAACACGGCCGACCATCAGACTGAAATGACCGACTATCGCTCACATAATGGTTCCACAGGATAATCCGGCATCCTTGGATCCAAGGTTTCCCTGCAGAACATTGCGATTGTAACGAGATGATCAATGTTACACACTTCACCCGTCTGCGGTCTTAATGTTGTGGCTGCTTGTGAATTAGTAAATGCTAGCATGCTAACTTGCTACGATAAGATGGCGAATATGGCAAACACCTGCCAAACACCATTTGTGAGCTTCATAGCGTGCCGATGTTAGCGTTTAGCCCAAAGCTGTTGTCATTAAACCAGAAGATCTGAAGATCTGAGGACATCTACACACAAGTAGTCTGGTTCTCATAATGCCACTGGAACAGGCACAAGCAGAGAAGGAGTGCATGTGTGTGTGTGTGTGTGTGAGAGCATCAATCCCTCATAGCCCTCTGTTTCCTGTCAGAAGTAATGAACTGAGAGGTTGTGATTTGGCTTGAGGAAAACGGGGCTACTGTGTGAATCAGCTCCAGCCTGGAAGGCATTCAAAACAATCTGCACACAGATATAGGCATCATTTGCTTGCATTAACATTTTTCACATTTGCCAAGAATGTTCATTAGCGGCGAGGTGAGGGGAGAGAATCCCAGCAGCGCGACGTAAACGTCTCTGTAGGGTCCAGGTAGGGGAAAAAAACGGGGCGGGAACTGTCGGCTGAACTTTCATTTTGGAGGCATGTGGACTGTTGACAAAAGGGAGCCGCCGACGGCGACTGTGGACGATCATTCATCTGTGACTTCGTCTTTGCATATGTGCTTGTATCTCATCCAAAACGCTTCAGTCACACCGAGGACGCGAATGGGTAACGAAAGGAAAGCAGGAAAAGGAGATAATATTTCTCTGTTTATTTGAACGTGCCTGTCTGTTCGTCTGTCTGTCTGTCGGCGTGTTTGTGGTGTCAGATGATGGAGGCATGTAGCAGTGAGCAGGAGTGAGAACATCCATTTTGAAGAGGGAGGAGTAGCGAGCGGTGGGTGTTGGAGGACGGAGCGAGAGTCTATCTGTGTTGTGTCAGCTGCCATCTGTGTGTCAGAGCACATCACACAAACTGTGAGGCCTGCGCCCACACCTCCACTATCACCCTGCTGTCTGCCGGCCGCCAACACTCACACATGCACGTCTCCGAAGCTCTTTCTTCTCAGACGTGCGCGCTTTGGTTATCCACACATGTTGACATCTAGTAATGATGCACACATGACGGGGCGTGTGGACATGAGGGGAGCTGAACGGTCGTTTTCTACATTTCAACCCTGAAGCGGTTTATTTTGTTGCTGTCACATTTTTTCACTGCACCTCTATGGAAACATCACAACCAAGGCTAGACGTGGAGAGACGTCAACATGTCTTTTGTTCGATATGATAAAGGAAAAGTTATCTACAAAAGATGAAAATAATGTAAGCAGCATGCACAATTCTGTGCCCACAAAAACAACAGGGTCCCTACATGTAATTACTTATTATACTCTTTCAGTATTTATAATTTTATAACCTCTACAAATCTGCATATTTCACTCTAGGAACATGTTTCACCGTGTTGAATGTATCGTCCCACTACTTACTCCTCTGTACGCTGTTCTGGAGCCGTTCTACGTGTATTTTATTGCTCAAGTGTTTCATTTGTCTCTCAATTCATTTTTTATACTTGCATCAGCTCTGCTTTGCGTGAACACAACCTGCAGTTCATAGAAAAAGTCACTGATTTGTGTCATGTGGTTGCAGATAAGTCTGAAAATTTTCCTCTTTTTTTACAGAATCTGGCAAAATAGTTATTTTGGGGGTCAATTTTTAAAATGAATATGAAATGAAAAACACTTTATTTATCCCAGAAAGGAAATTCAATAAGAAGGGAAATTCAATATATATCCAAACATACATATATAATATACAGAATAATGTGATTTTGCTTTCTCTCAGCTTAGATTAGGTTCATCTTTCTGATGTGTATCGCACATTATTCAAACTCAAGGAGCTGAAAATCTGAGCTGTTTAGCTGTTTCTGGCATTAGTAAATGAAACAGTTCTGCCTTTTTTTTCTTTTTAAAGATAAAATGAATTCAAAGCTGCCAGAAGGCTTTTGGAGTTCAGAGAGTTAATGTTCTGAACTCAAACTTAGTTTTACCTGCATCGGAATTACATCTCAGAGCCTGAAGCCATCTGCCTTCGGCCGCTTCAAAAATAATTTATACAAATACGTATGTGAAATAGTAAAAATAAGGCGAGGCGCCGTGATGCGTGTGCACCAACAGTGAGCTGCTCGTGACATCACAACATTTAATTTAACTTGTAATTCGACAGTTTACCCCGTCGTCTTCCACTTATACGTTCGTCCTCCGTCGTGTCAGCGGGAGCGCACACACCAGCTCACCTTTCGCTACGCTCTATTTCACCGAAGACAGCTCGACGCAAATTGTCAGAGATGAAAACAAAAACAGCAGCTTTGTGACAACTAATTTGAACTCGTTTGTATGCACCTCTGCTCCCCGTGTTGATTTTCTCTGCGTGTGACAGCTGTTTGTACCTGTGTTCTCTCTCCCCGGGTTGCTAATCAATGTCTGATGGTGAAATCCTGAATCCTGCCTTGTAGAGGAAGGGCTCAGCGCAGCTCACAAATGTAAATGTTTGGGTATTTGCATCCTATAGGAAGCGCGTGGTTTTGCCGGCGTGCTCGCAGCTTCATCGGGGGAGCTGTGAGGTAGACTTAACAGCAGCCGCTCTTCACTTTAACGCACGGCGTGAACGACTAAGCTCCTCGTGGCATGAAAGCAGAGGAACTTAAAGCAGGAAAATGCTTCCAGTGGAATCGATATGTAACATTTCTCCACAGGTGCTGCCTGCACTGGAAA
>NW_007578920.1:178711-197472 GCF_000690725.1 Stegastes partitus | reverse complement strand
GAGATGTGTAGAACTAAGCGATTTCAATAAACTACCACAATTTGAAGTTTACTTTTTGCTGTTTTTTTTTCCTGACAGAATCACATCTCGCATGATAAATTCAAGGACCTCCTCAATGTTTTTTTTTTAAAAAAGTGATTTTTTTTTGAGTTTTTATGGTTTCTGTTTTTGACAAATGGTGCAATTTTGGCAATGTTTTCAGTCCCGCCGGCTGCTTTTGGAGGTCAGTGGGGAAATTTGGCAGGTTTTTAAAGGCGTGACATAAAAACAAATCATTGGCATTTGTTTTTTTAGGTTTATTATTTACAAATTCAAATCTTTAACTCTAAATTACTCAAGCTAATCTACATAATTCATAACACTGTAGGGTCCAGGCCTTAATATGTGTTCTAGATAAGGTAAAGTAGTGTTTCCTTTGATTTGTGTGCGGGTTTAATCCCCATTATGTAAATTATGCAGATAAAAATCACACCATAAATAACACTACAGGGTCTTAACCGCAGTATTTACACTTGTTAGGCTCATTTCTAAACGTCAATCATACTTTTTTTTAAAACTGGAAAGCGCTTTAATTATCTTGTGTATGTCGCATGTTTGGGGTCTTATTTATTTGCTGAATTTGTTTTTAATATGTGTCTAATTTGGCATTTATTTCATTGTAAAGCACTTAAAATAGAGACATTATTATTATTATTATCATCATAAATCCACAAAAACAGGCTAAATTCAACAAAAGACGCAATATATCCACTCATATATTTGAAAAAGTACACATTTTGGACAGTAAATAATATACTTTTATGTGTATAAATAGATTTCTGGGTTCCTTTATGATCTATTTAATCATTCTACGACCTGTCAGATTCATCTCTGGTCCCCCTCTTGGGTCCTGACCCCAAGGTTGGGAACCAGATTTAACCTCTGACCAACCCGCTCATTCATGGACTCCTAAATCTCCCTGATTCCCCTGGAGGGCGGCATCGTTTTGCTCGTTATTTGCTCGCGGTACACACATCTGACAGGCCGAGGCGCCGTGACATCTGGGGATCTGATGGTGTCTTGCTCTCCGTATGGACGGTCTGGAAGTGCGTTCGCCTGACAGACTGAAGTCAAGGTCATGAAAGAGACGCACACACAACACACAACACACCCGCTGAAGGAGCGCACACACACACACAACTCATTAACTCTGATGGATTACGGCACGTTCCAGGCTAATAGCGCAGACGTACAGTAGCGGTACACACACCGTGCATAAGGGCACATCAGACCATGGCAGCGCATCAGATGGACACAGACCTGCCACCTCGGTGTCACCTTCAGCTAATCCTTGTGAGACAGACAGCAATCCATTCACTGGCCACACAGATTTACCCCATAATCCCTGAAAATGAACTCATTCAGAGTCGTCCGTCTGGCATGTACACTCACACAGACACACATTCTGCATGCAGCTACAGGACACGTGTAAACTTAAGAAAAAAAAGAGGCACCTTGAGGAAGAAAAGTTCGAGAGCAACGAGAATAGTGAGTGTGTGTGTGTGCTTCTTTTTATTGTCTGTATGTGAGTGTGTGCACATTTAATTGGATGGGAATGTCACGTCGGACAGGGGACATGAGTGCTGCCGGTGGTGTAGGTCGTACACCAATTACTGCTCCGCACTCTTCAAAACCAGACGCAGAATGGAAGACTGAGACCCCACTTCATTACCAAAGTAAGCCTGTGTGTTGATAGCAGCCAAGTAGGGCAGCGCTGTGGGGGTGTAGGGGGGCTGCTGCTGCTGCTGCTGGTGTTAGTGGAGGGAGGAGGGGGAGTGTAAAAATTCAAATTGACACCTAAATTGCTGAGGAGAAAGTAGCTGCAGTTGAAGCTGGAGGTTTGATCACCTGTTTTTTTTTAAATATATTATTTCTGACTGCATTAACCTGGTCAACTGTTATGTGCAGCGGGTTCATGAGTGTAGGAGTTTACCATCAATTAAATAAAAACTATTTAACCAGTTCAGAAAAGAGTTGATGAAATGGTACCAAAACAGAAGATTCTCCTTGCTGCCCTGTGAATTCTGCTTTATTTTGAAGGATAATTCCACTGCCTTCACCTTTTAAGCTCTTATATTAGTTATTATAAGTGTTAGCCATACAGGCTGCAGTTCAGGCTGTGCAGATTTCCCATCATATGATGTGATAATACTTTTATATTAGCCTTTATATCAAGGAAAAAAAAATATTTCAGATGATGAAGTTGTTTTTTTCATATATCTCACCAAAGAAATGCCAGCAGTAGAGACATATATGTAAAATTTTACTTGTATTTTTTTTTTCACTTTCTTTGCTTTATTTTGTTTTGTTGTTATAATCAAAGTGGTAATTGTGTAGGTTACTGAAAATCAACTGTATGTGATATCGGATCATCTTTGCTTTCTTTTTTATTTTCTCATTTTATTTGTTTAAATAGGGGGCAGGCAAATACAAGAATTTTTTTTTTCTTCTTCTTGCTGCTCCTTTCCAATCATGGAGGTGTTGATTTGAAAATGTAGAGTGCATTTATGTACAAATGATGTTGTCTACCTTCATGAAAGGAACAAATAAATAAATAAAATAAAATAAAATATTTCTTAACTGTAAAAATAAAGGTAAATATCTGTGAAATAGTGATATTTTTAGCTAATTTAAATACAGTGAAACAGTAGAATTTTGCAGTCACACACTGTAAAAGCTTTTTTTTCTAATTTTTTCTGTAATTTAGCAAATGAACAAAAATCTGTAGGAGCGTTGTTTCAAAGTCTATCTATCCTCATGTATATATGATCTATCTTTCAAATAATAACAAATATCTGTAAAGTAGGAATATTCTTTGCAGCTTTCAATACGGCGAAATAAAAAAAAAAAATACAGTCAAGCACTGTAAAAGAATTCATTTCGATGACAAATTTTTGATTTTTGATTTGTTTTTTAAGGTTAACATGTAAATTAATAACATTTTTCTGTTTGTTTTTATATTTTTACTGATCTTACTTATTTATAATTCAGTCAAAGGAAAAAAAATGTACAGTTTAAACCTGCTTAAAAAAAAAACATTAATTTTTCACAGCGTATGATAGTCAACATTACTCGGCAGACGTCTGGCATGTTGCTATGTACAAATATGTAACAAACATAATAATAACGCTCTGGTTCTGCTCTTTCTTAAGACGAGAGAATCACCTCGAACTCATCATGAACTCATCGTTTAATATCCTGCAACACAGTTCTATACATTCTGCACAATGGCTGCATCTAAACAGCAGCAAACATGAAGCGATGAGTTCATGTGCAGTTCAAACCAGAGTAATGAGTGTGGATGCAGATTGTAGCTCTGATTAAATCTGATGTAAAGCCAAGATTATTTTTTCCTTCTTGCTGACACTCTGTCGCCCAAACAAGCAACTTAAACTGCTGTAAAGGTCAAGTCGTGTGGTTTCATTTGAAGAAGAAAGGAATTTGGATGCAAAGTTTCTGGTCCTTCGACAACAAGAGGTGTTTGCAACACTTAGTATACCGTGCATGACTCTAGGTATGGATGTACTGCACCCACAGACACGCACTCAATCGGAAGAGCTACACAAAAGCTGAAAATAGCTCCGTGTTATCCCGTGTAGATGTGAGCACCTTCACCTTGGCTGGACACACACACAGCACCGATCTATATATAACAACTAACCCCCCACCTCCAGTGTCGATCCCTCCCTGGGTGCCGGGTGTCTGGATATTGCAAAGGCTTGCCAGGGCCTACGCTTTCTAAAGGTCAGTTGTTGCTTCCTCCTAAGTGGGGACAGCGAACTGACTGCCAACCATCTTGGCGGCATCTGTCACATCCTAATCACTGATAATTAGCCGGCAGCGACGTTCCGCTGCAGCCTGGACCGGGCCGGACTGACTGGAGGTGGGATCGGAGAGCGCGTTCAAGGAGGAAAGCGTGAGTTTTTTATGTCTGTTGGAGTGAAAGATGGAAGGTGCAAAAAGGCGCAAATACAAAAAAAGACGGTGAGAGAAAAATGGCTCGCCTGTCGGTAAAGGCTGAAAATTGTCCAAAGTGCCAGCCCATCGTTTATCAGCGAGACAGAAGCACATACAGCTCGTACAACTCATTACCTGCAGCCTCTCTCTGCCTTTTTCCTAATACCATCCTCGGGCACACCTAGCGCCGCTCGCTAATGTTTCTCTGTAACTGTCACACACACACACACACACACACACACACGCGCTGCATGCACCATCTACCTCCATGTCTCCGAGACCCCAGCGCCCCATTAGGAGACAATGAAGAGGAGACACTGTCTTTGCTCGAGCATGTCAGACAGATACGACATCGCCGGCCTCCAAGGCCCCCCAAATACACCCATCATCCTCCTGCCCACCTAATCAGCGCCGCCAAGGAGACGGAGGGAGCAAAGGGACGGAGAGGTTGGAGATTGTGGTTAAAAGAAGAAAGCGGAGGGGAGGGTGACGGGACGGAGGGAGAAACATGAAGGAGAAGTGATGATCTGCCCGACGTGGGCCCACTCACTTCTCCACAGAGCCTTAAAAACACTGAAGGATACAGCAGCTCCTCAACGAAGCTGAGAAACGACTGCGAGTGTGTTTTCATGAAGATCTTTACAAAAACTGTATCTAACACACCGGCTGCACATCCATCCATTATTTAGATTCTGTGGAGGGTCCTGCATGTTTGTGGACTTTGGGAAGATGCTGAAGTACCAGCGTTAAAAATTTAACAGTTTTATCTGTAATTCTGTCGACAATTTACTGGTATTTTTGCCGATTTTCCCTGTTTTGGCAAGTAACAGCTACTAATACAATCACAGAAAGAAAGTATTGATTTACATGTTTATGCTTAAAATAAGAGGAAAAAAGTTCTAAGTAACGTCCAAATCACATATGTGTAGTTTTACAAATGGAATTTTGTTTTTTGTTTTTTTTAAACAAAATTTTACCATAATATTAAATATTTTTTTTACTGTCTTTAAACAGCACAAATGCCATTAATTTACAGATAATTGTCATTTAAAAAAGAAAAAAAATCTCTTACATCACTTTTTAACTGCTTTTTTAAAACCTACCTTCCCTGTTTTGGTAAATTATAGAAAATAAAAAGTAAAATTAAAGAAAGAAAGTAGTAATTTATCTACTAATCCTTAAAATAACAGGCTAAAATTGTAAATAATGTTCAAATCGAATAATAGTATTGATTTTTTAATTTATTTTACAAATGGTCATTTGTTCTTTCACAAAATTTGACTGTAAAGTAACACTTTGTTTTTTCTTTTTTTACTGTATTTAATAGGACAAAACATCATTAATTGACAGATATTTGCTGTTTTTTTTCTTTTGAAAAAGTTTGTCCACATTTGTTTAAAAATATGTATTTTTACAGTCTAATAATTTGTTATTTTCACAAAGTACAACCATAAAATTACAGTTTTACTGAATTTACATACGTGATAAAAAACATAATTTTTCTGTTGTTTAAGGTAATGCAATGTGCACTATAGCACTTCTGCACATTTAACTGCATATTAATCACAATCATAGTTTCGGCTTGACACAGGATCTGATACTGAAACTTAAAAAGGTCCACTCACAAAAAATGGTGCTAACATTAGAAAACGGCTCATTTAGATAAACTCACTGGGCTTTAAGTTTGGTAAATCTGACATTATTTCACCTTATTTTGCTTTTTACAAAACCACGTTTGGTCACACACCTGTCTAAGTGCTGCAGTCACTGAATGGAGACCAGAGGCTTCTCTGTGCACAGCTGATTGGCTTAGCCTGCAACAGAGGCTATTAGTTAGCAAATGTTCAGCAATCAAGGTATTCTGGGTACAATTTTATTTCTATTTTGCCTCTAGAAGATGCAATGAATTTGGGAGAAACTTATTTTAGGTCTTTATTTAGGTTTTATGCTAAGATTTGTACATTAGCAGGAATGCAGCACGACATGAAACTAGAAGTTCTACTCTGCTTATATAATGTGAAAGTTCAATAAAAACTAGTTTGACTCTGAAGTCAATGAACAATCCATATTGATCAGAATAAATGCAATAATCATTGTGGCCATAATCGTGCAGCACGACTGTACTCAGTGTCTCTTAACAAGAACCCAACAAAGAATGCAGCAGCCCAAACGCTCGCTGTGATGAATTACACAACTCCAGGAAAGTTCAGGAGTTTGCTAATAGATTTCCCATATTGTGCTGAAATTAAATGAAGTAAAGCTACGGGGAAGTTTCCAAAACTCTGCAGCAGGTTTGAAAAATGGCTGGCGGTGATGTGACGTACACAGGATTCGTGGTAAATGAGCTGTGGCATGGGAAGGAAGAAGGTGAGCAGAACAGAGAGAAGACACACACAGAGAAAGACATGAGAAGCGAAAATCTACACTGACATTTGAGGCGGGACGGGGGTACCGTGGAGGGGTAATGAGGGGCTGTGTGAGCGTGGACGTGGGGTTCGCTTAGAGGGTGAACCGATGCCATGACAGCGCAGTGGGGGCCAGCGCTGTGAAGTTGGTTAATCCTGAGGAGCGGGGATTAGCTCCGCAGGGGGGAACTGGCTCAGCAAGGGGGCTCTGGGAGCCTGTTGTCCCTGACCGCAGAGTCACGCCCCGCCCCCCAACCAGCCAAACTAGCCCTGGGCACCGTCTGACCTAGTATGTGGAAACAGATCCACGCACGGACGTATAAAAGACACGCACAACAGCTCGTCGGTTCATTACGGCTGCACGGCGGCTGCAGGGTCTGGGAGAGAGAGGAGCCCGTCGGTCCCAGTGTGACTGATGGTGCAGAGCTCTCAGGCCCACCTGGGGCTGCTGCTTCCCCTCTCATCTTCTCCCGTCGGCTCTGTGCTGCTACACTCTTCTGGGCTCATCCGCTCCTCTCTCCTTCCTCCCTTTCTCGCCTGCTTCGCTGCAGGGTCCTCAGCACCTGCGGCTGCAGAGCTGCGGGACGCTCCGTTGTTATTAGCATCATTGCCCTGCCGGTTATTTCCCCAATATCTCCAAAAGAGAGTGCTGTTGGGCAGGAAGCTGAGACGGACAAAAGGAAGGACCTCCGAGTCATTGTGTGCGAGCGCTGCCGGTGTTGACGTGCAGCGTGTTGGCGTACAGTAAAACGCATCGACATTCAGGGAGTCGGATCTGAAGGTGAAGGGCAGTATGAGTGAACTGAGTAAATTTCAGTGGACCGGACCGGCAGTGATCTCCTCTTTTCTGGCTGCATGACAGCTTCCTTTCACCTGCAAAAACAAAAGAATCAGAGGCCTGTCAGAGGGCGCTCACACTAGCAAACCCGCAAGCCTCTTCCTTCATCGATGCCGAGTCTAAACCCCCCGCCAACCCCTGGTGTCCTACAGAGGAGGACCTTTCTTTGGGTGACTGGCAGCCCAGCGTGCACACCACCCGCGGACACCGAGTACTTAAGGACTTGTCAGTTCACGGAGCAGCCCACAGAAGACTCGAACAGCGTGAGGTATGATGAAACCTCCCGCTGGATTCGCCATCTCGCTGTATGTTCTCGGTCATGCTCCACTTGGTGAAATTTTCCCGGGAGCCTTTCAGTGCTCCTCTGCAAGGTCGCTGAGGCATTACAACTCGCCTCCCGCGTCAGACTAAGCCAACATTCTTGAAACGCCCCATTATGCTGGTCAAAAGTATAGCCGCACTTAATGGAAGAAAGTAAAACTTATGAAACAGATAGAAGAGGAGGAGGAGGAGGAGGAGGAGGAGGAGGAGGGTTTCGTTAAGGGCAGGATGAAGTCAAACAAAGGCTGACCACTTTAGAGGAGCTCGACAACCTTCGCCGAGATGGAAAAAAAAAACACCATCCTGACCCTCGGTGAGTGACGCCCGAATAATTACACACAGCGGTGAAGTGTGGGATTCTTACACAACAACAACAACAAGTGCTAATGAAGCTAAATAACCACACATGAACAATGGAGCTTTCACCACACATTTTTACAGGCAATCTGAAAGGTCATTTCGGCTGCTCTCGCCTTCAGACTTGTAAGCCGAACGGCACAACATCCCTGATGAGAAAAGCTAGTTGCTGTACTCAGTGTCATGTTGCTAACAGTCTTCATGCAATATTAACTTGCAATAGAGCTCGGAGGACGCACAAACCTGTGCATAGTGCGCAATAAATAAAACAAAACCATCTGTGATTGACACATCATTAGACACCCATGAATTATTCAATATCTGCAATCATATTGGTTTGCCAAAGGATCAACATGCTGTGGAGCATGCAGGCCCAGGGTACCTGATTGCAAGTTAAAAGCCTTCCGAACTCGACTGCTCCCATCTCTAAAAATCTGTCAGTCATTAGTACAGAGAGCGGAGACAGGAATAAGCCCGCTCGGTCCTCAGAGTGTTGATTTGGACCTCCTGCCGTTCCCAAAGAAAGGCTGCATCCTACCAGCTTTGAGATGGCTCTGATTGAAGACATAATTGTGAATGTGGGTGAATTTCATGGTTAGGAGCGTGAAACCCTCAGCGAGATGGATGGAGAGATGGGGGAGCACCGAGGACTGCAAATTAGGTGTCAGAGTGCTTTTTTCGGAGCCAGAGCAGGAAGGTGAGAGACCTTGGCTGGTGCCGGCTTGATACATGCAGGCAGACGCCAATAAGCAAACATGTCGGGCCGGCGTACGTACTGTACATACACCCCGGCGCGCAACACATACACACACACACACGAGCGCGGACAAGGAATGCAGACGCATACATAATGAATAAAGACTGGCAGCGTGTGTAAACAATATCTGCATCAATCAACGTATGAGTGGAGCAAATCAAGTCTCGCTGTCGCACCATTTCATGCCGTTCCCCCAGCCTTCGGAAACAATCCCCGCCAGCCATCTGCATATCAAACAAGGCAGCCGTTCACATTCACTGACTAATGATTTCTGAATGTTATTAACTCCCCGTATTACAACTGCACTTCAAACGTATGCAGCTCTTCCTTCTTTTGTGCAGAGGTGACCAAAAAAAAAAAAAGAAGGCTTGAGTAACAGTTCGCCTTATCTGCACCGGCCAGGGTTTTCAGTCCTGCTGTGGCCTGGCTGCGTCCCTGTTCGAGTCTCTACTATCTTTAGAGTTTTGGCCCCACAGTCCAGAGCTGCAGCAGAAGCCAAACTGTGTCTCACAGCAGAGCCACACCTGCCAAATCTGGTAGTTAGCCGCAAAATAAAGGATCAGCAGTTAATGGGGCTCATTCATCAAAGCAGATATGAACAAATGCTCTCAGAAATGGCCCGCAAGTGATCTTAATGATCTTCAACTGTTCCTTTTTTTTGTCTTCTCTTTGCAGTGATGTGAAGTTAGTCAAAATGCAAAAAAAAAAAAAAAAAGTCTTAAGGTCACGAAAAGAACTTTCAGTGTAAGCACTCCAGATAGTCGTGCGTAGGATGCCAAGGCTGTAAAGAAAGATAAAATAAAATGAAACCACTAAAGGTTTTGAACTGTGTAGGTCTTCTACGAGGGTGGAAGTAGTTTTGAGTTGTTTTTTTTCAGAGGTGCTGCCGTCCTGTACCTTGTTATGAAGACAGTTTTGAAGAACTCTTGTTTGTGCGTCCTCTGAAAACTGCTGTTTATCTGTTAAGCTCTTCAGCGAGATTGGGAGATTGTGCGCGATTCAAAGCACCTGTCTTTTGAGTTGATTTGACAGACCAGCTGGTTGTTGTTCACAAATCCTCCTTAATCTTAGAAATTGCTCATCCCTCCGCGGGAAAACAAACATGCATTCGGTATTAAGCCGCAACACTTGCCCCCATACTGTTTCCGTTCACATTGTTTAGGTATTTCATCTCGGAACGCATTATTATCGGGGACTCAGTCTGTCAGGTTTGCCTCGGTGTCTGTTACCAAACAGTGGGGCTGCACAATTAATCAAACGTTATGTTTACGATTTTAGCTTCCCGCGGTTAAATTAACGTGATTGACTGTGATATTGACGTCTAATTGCTTCACTCATAGAAAAAAAAACCTCATGTAGATAAAATCATTAGGGTTCAACCTGAGCAAATCTGACATTAAAACATCTTGTTTCACTTTTTTTTTCCCCCCCAAGTATTTTTTGGTGGTTTTTGCTGAAGTGACTGAGTGGAGACTAGAGGCTTCTCTGTGCACAACCGCCGAGCTAGCATCTACTGTAGCCTGCATGTGAGGCGTTTAAGGAACTACAGGAAATGAATGTAAACCAATAAGCAGGTGTTCAGCAAGTGAGGTGTTTTGGGTACAACTTTAGGAATATTTTGCCACCAGAAGATGCACTGATGTTGCACAACATGGAGGCGAAAATAGTGCTCTGCTTCCCAAAAGTGTGGAAGTATAACACAAATGTTTTGTCTCTTCAATAAATGAATCATTTTGATAGGTAATTGTGCTCTCAATGTCCATCCATCCATTATCTATACACCGCTTAATCCTCACTAGGGTCATGGGGGGCTGGAGTCTATCCCAGCTGACTCAGGGTGAAGGCAGGGGACACCCTGGACAGGTCACCAGTCTATCACAGGACTACATTTAGAGACAGACAACCAAGCACACTCACATTCACACCTACGGACAATTTAGAATCACCAATTAACCTCAACATATTTTTGGACCTTGTGGGAGGAAGACAGAGAACCTGGAGAGAACCCACGCTGCACGGGGAGAACATGCAAATTGCATGCAAGTCCTAACCAACTGCGCCACCCTGCAGCCCTGTGCTCTCAATGTTAATAACAATAACTATTTAGTCATACCGAGTAGTTTCTTGAGCCCATTCAAAACCTGTGTGGCATCAAAAACATAAAATTTAAGTAAAAGTACTTGGAGACCGAGTCAACGCTTGAGCTACTTGAGTTTTTCCCGACTAGTTTTTGTCGTGTGGTGTTGTCCTGCTTGGGTTCGTTGATGGACAAAGACTGTTTAGATGGTTTCAAAGCAACATCCACAGGAATGCCAGAAACCCAAAGTTTCAATCCAGACCAAGACGATCCGTGTTATCCACCTCACCTGTCAGCAGTTTAAACTCCTGCAGCCGATCTGTATATGTCTCCTATTGAAAACGTAACACGACAAGTTCTGCGTATGTAATTTTGTCCACACAAACAGGTTTTTACTGCAAGAAGAAAAAAAATGTTTACAACCTTTACAATACCTCCCTCATGCTCGAGAACGGCTGACACCTTCGAATCGAGTATAATCAGATGTCCGTAAACGCATAGCCAGCTCACAATGAGAGTATCTGCGAGTTGCTATATCAACATTTGAAGTTAATGCAAAAGCCTTTCACAGCAGGTCAACGCATCCAGTCGGAGAACGGGCGACTATACAAGTAACGGATCGCAAATGGAAACCTCAAACACAAAACACTTTCAGTTTTAATACACCAGCACATAGACCAGTTATGTCTCTTTAAAAGCACAAACATCCATAGATTTAAACGTTTCTATTCCCAGAACAGTGAGACTTTAGACCTTCTGACTCAATTTTGACTCTCGCTCCGAATAGTGGTTTCTGAAAAAGACAAAATAAAAGCCTGTGTTGCTTAGAAACAAGCCCGTTGACTGTTTCGACAATTTGCCCAAATAGCTTCTGAGCCCTGTTAGCTTTTACATGATAAGGCCGGTGAAAACCCTGACCCTGTGTTACAAATGCTTCGCCTCAGCCTCGGCACCATACATTTTCCCTCCTAACTATTCCAACTTCAAGCTACTTTGCTTGGTGAGTGGCTTGTTTCTCCCTAATCTGCACAGCCTTCCGCAGTAAAGTGGCAGCACCAGACGAGAGAGGTGGTTCTTGGAAGAGGGGCAAAGTAGGTTAAAGTTTTACGGCGCTGATAATTGAGTCCGGTTGCTGAGGGGGGCCTCGGAGAAGCTTTGTGATTGCGCGAAAACACACACAAGGGCACGGGTAGAGGAGCGCGTACAAACACACCGCACCCGTGAAACGCTGATTTCTTCGGAGCGGCGAATGCCCCAGATGCATCGGCAGCTCTCAAATTAAGCAGCTCAGAGACAGAGGAATCAAATGCGTTTCCATTACGGGGCAAATATTCCATCTACCCCCTGTCATAACGACACTGTATGGCAGCATTAGGGGGAAATATCAAATTAGGCTGTTTCATTTGGAGGACTGTTGTGCATTGCGAACAGCTTTGGAGATCAATTGAGCTGCTAGGTAATGAGCGGCAGCGGCCTGCTCTAATATACTCAGTAATGTTCTTTTGATTGCTTTGGTTAATCTTGCTCTGCTGTGCAGGGGAGGTAGCCCCCTCTCTCTCTCTGCCGAAACGCACTCATCAGCCAAGGTTAGAGGGAAAAATAAGGAATGGGGAGTGGCGCCGAAAAAGTCAAGCAATATGAATCAAACTATTAAATCCGGACAAACCCCGCTCATGTTTTGTGCCACCAGGAATTCATTACGCTCCCCGTAAGTTTCTGCAAACGCCGACAAAAATACGAAGACCCCGCTGAATAGGCCACAGCGTACGACCTTCAGATGAAGTGTCGGTGATGTTTTGATGCTGAAGTGGATGGAGTCACACACACACACGGCGCGAACCGCTCTGATCTCTGAAAGCAAATCCTCTCTCTCATGCACCTCTCACAAACAACTAAGAGGCGCTCCGTCGCTCCGCAGCCACCTCTCACAGCTGTGACCATTTAATATGCTCCAGCTCCAGATTCATTCCTCTGCACCTTTTGCTCTCACAGAAAATGCTAACAAACCTGTCCAACCACTTTTGCAATATGCTGCACCATCGCCGCTGCATGCCACACCATCTGCCGCGTTTTTCGCTGCGCCGTGTGAATATTTATTCGCTTTCGAACCGTACCGCTCAGCATCCACCTACTTCTGCAGGATTGTCCACGTACGCGCTCGGAGATGGCAGCCAAATCGGGGTTAGATGCTGTTTGGGTACTGTGCAGTCACCAGCTGGGAGATGCTGCTGCTGCTGCTGCTGTTTGTTGTTCAGAGACAAGCTGCTGTTTAGTTGACTTTTACCTCTCCACGTGGTCCAGGTTCCCCGATACGCCCAGTCCGCCGATGGTGTACAGTTTGCCGTCGTATACCAGGCTGTTGTGTCTGCAGCGCGGCACCGTCATCCGGGACACCAGGTTCCAGTTGTCCAGCAGCGACATGTAGCACCACACGTCGGCCACCATCACGCCCGACTCCGTGCCACCTGAATCACAGAAGAGAAGGGTTCATAAAGGTGGTGTTTAGGGTAGTTATGAGGGTCACGTGAACTCTCCAAAAGCAACAGCCATGTCAGAATGAATAGAGAAAATAAGAAAGATTACGTTTCCTCAATAAAACGATGTCAACAAGCAAACTCTCAACTTTCAGGCTTCTATTACCTGCAGGTTGGACTGTTTAATGCTCAACACATCTCAATCACAGCTGCTTGTGTGCTGACGAAAACCAGAAAAAGTTCCAACGTTACCCCAGTTTTAAAGTCTCGGCGCTGGCTACCCGCCTGCTTTAGAATTGATTTTAAGACCCTTTCATTGCTTCATCAAACTCTTAATGGTCTCGGTCCTACCTGTTTATCGGATTTGCTTTTATCCCGCGGACCTCCTAAAACCCTCAGGTCTTCTGCTAGTGGCCTTTTAATTAAACCCAAACACAAAACCCCACAATGAGGTTTTCTTTTGCTATTATGCTCCAAAACTCTGGATCAGCCCCCCTGAGGACGTGAGGGCAGGAGGAAGTGTTAATAGTTTTTAAAAGTAAACTCAAGACCGAACTTTAAAGCTTGACTTTTAACCTTCTGACCCTCAAGCAGCTTCTGGGTGTTTTTCTCCCCCCCTACTTGTGGGCTCATTTTTCACTTGAATATAAAGTCCTGCACCTCTATAGAAACAGCACAACCATGACTAGAAGGAGAGAGAACTTTAGGATGTTGTTTGTGCAGAATAACAAAGCTAGAATGCCTCATAACTTATAAAACAAGAACGAAAAAAGTTGACCCTTTTAAATTACTTATTTTACAAAAAATAATTATCAAAATTATCACAGTTTAATAAACTATGGCTTCATGGTTTTCCCATGGAGTACAGGATTTTTAGTTTATCACAAATTTATGCTCGTGCAGACACTTCGTTTCTGGAAAACTTTTAAAAAGAAAGATTTTTTTTTCTTCTTTTTTGATGGAATCTAGGATTTTAAGTTCAGATTTCTCAGATTAAATTTTCATATTCACACACGAGTAGCTCGAGGAAAGTAGGAAATCAAAATATTTGATTATTCTTTCTGTTTTTTCACAGTTTCTGGGTAGATAAATAATGCTTTTTTTTTTTTTTTTTTTAAAATAAAATGACTTTAAAATCTGGTGACAAGTTTTGGGGTTTAGAGGGTTTTTTGATTTTTTGTGTATTATTATTATTATTATTGTTGTAATTTATTTAACTATTTAATTATACATTTTAGTCTGTTTTATCTGGCTTCTAACACTTCTCTTGTTGTCATATTTTTTAATCTATTTTTAAAAATGTCCTCATTGCATTCCTTTAGTCTCTGTTTTTTATTAAATCTTCATAACACATATATATTTTATGGGAGGATTTGAAGGGGTAGGTAGGGTGTTACTGTTTTTTTTTCTTTTTTTAATGTATAGTACTTTGTGTTACATTCTATTTGTATGAGGAGTGCGACACAGATAAAGTGATTGAGATGATTGATTAATTCCACAGTTGTGGTGTAAAACAAACACAGGGGTTCTTTTAGTTTGTCATACTGCAGGTTATTTTCTTCATACAAAACTTTGATCTGATAAAATTCAGACCCTGTCTTTCTTCCTGTCCAGTAATAAAATCCTCACTCCTAAAGTACATAAAATGGGATTTTCCCCTCAGTAAGAACAGCGGCAGACTTGGAGAACTCAAACTGACTGAAAGTTGTTTGCTGCTGTGTTGACGAGTCAACCAGCCAACCAAGAAAACTGTACTTGTTTCAGCTCTCTTCAGAGCAGCACTGTTAGCCGTGCAGTTTGACATGTAACACCAGCCGTGACTCAGTGACCCTGTTCAGAGTGCGAGGAAGGTTACAGACCGGAGCCTGTTGATTGGCTAGCTAGAACAACCCTGATTTCCCCACTGGCTGTCAGCCTCCCAGCGGACACATGCAGACCTGTTCCAATGCCCAAACACAAATTTACATTTATATGAAAAGAGGGAGAGGAAAGGTACACGCAGGACAAATCCTGTTGCATTTCCACGGTGCAATGTGAAGGTGTGAGTACCGTGCAAGATTCTCGCACAAATGGGCCGTGGAGGGAGAAATTCAGTTTACCTCTGGAGGAACAACTTAAAGGTGTCTCATACGGAGGAGTCACAGAGTGCACAGTGGTGCCACTATGGAACAAAATAAACTGCAGAACACATCGGCAACTGTAAGGCCAGGCAGAGAGAAAAAGTTCCCAAAAACCCTCCACAGAAGGTAAACAGGAGACATTCGACACAAAAAGGACTCTTCTGAAGAGAAAGACATTGAAGCCGTCTTTAGTGCTGAACAAATATTTCAAAAGCAACATGTGAGCATTGAAGTATTCGAGGCTTTCACTGTTGCATAAAGGTCACAAGATGTGAGCAATGCTCCGGGTAGCTTGACTTCACTGAATCACGGTGGCTACAGAGACCATTAATGTCAAGTGTTGAGACCTTTGGCAGGATCCATTAAGAAGACAATGACTTTAAAGTCATTCTCCAGTCATTGATTGAATCCCTAAAACTCATCTCCGTCAATCAAAGTTAAATATTTAGTCGCTTTTTCCATGAAAATAATTTCTGTCTGCCTCAAACAGACTTAGATGTAACTCTACACTGTTGCTTCCATTAGAATGTGCAGATCTATCAAGTTCCTGGGCAGGAAACTGGGGCAGCATGAGCAGTAATGGGGGCGTTGCACCAAACCACTGTGGTGAAAAGGGAAGGAAGAGCTCTTGATTCAATCAGACTCCTGAACGGTGCACAACATGCAAAGATGCATGTACTAGCAATGTTTTGATGCCGGCCACAAATAAAAACTCAGCCTGATGAAAGTCTAACACCAAAACGTCGTATACTTGTAGGAGTCAGATTGAATCTTCTGGATTTCTCCTACACACCTGTCTCATGTAATAGATGTCTCCGGCTGATACAATATCCTGTCCTTGTCATGGTTCCAAAATAAAAGTCCCAAAATTGTGGTTTTTTGATGGTCGCCCCAGATGATAATTCATAATATGACTTTGTAAGGACAACATTTGTTTGTACATTATGATGGAAATACACATGCAAATTATTAATAATTTTGTAAATGAATGCAAAACATGTTAGAAATTATGCCAAGGAAGTTAAAAGACATATTTAAGTTGGTTTAAAATTATTTGAAATTAGTTGTCTAACTAGAAATCAAGGCTGGACGGTCACCCCACATGATGTTTTATCACTTCAGATAGCAGTAAAACATTAATAATTAAAATGATTGGAAAACTTAGAGTAGGTCTGTGTACTGGGAAAGTACGAGACACACATGTTATCTTTTTTTTGTATTTTGAGTGTTTTTTCAATGGAAAAAATTCAGTTGGACAGAAAAAATAGCCGTCATGTCATTGACCCAGATGCAAAAGATCTCCTTTGGTTTAAAGCTCTTGATCTACTCATGTATCCAACCCTCATCTACGGTCATGAGCTCCGAGCAATGACCGAAACAATGAGATGGTGGATGAAAGCAGCCGAAACACATTTCCTCTGCAGGTTGGCTGGACTCCTGAGGGATAGTTTGAGGAGCTCAAGACATCCAGAGGAAGCTCAGAGCAGAGTTGTTGCTCCTTCGCATCATCAAGGAGTCATCTGAGGTGGTTCGACATCTGATTAGGATGCTTCTCGGACGCCTTCCTTTAGAGGTTTTTTCTGGGCAACTGGGAGGAAAGCTCAAGGTTGATCCAGGACTCGCTAGGGGCATTACATATCTCAACTAGACTTGGGATCGCCTCAGGATCCCCCATCAGGAGCTGAGAAACATTGCTGAGGAGAAAAAAAAAGCCTGCTGGTACCCCGGATAAGGAGAAGAGAATGGTAGGAGATGGACAAGTGTTTGTGTGTGATTTCCACCAGTCTTTACAAAAAGAAACGTGTATTTTCATCATTGACATCACCACTGATCCAGAAACAAACACAACCACTCAAGACATAATGACTTCATCATTGTATAATCTCACCTCAAGGTCCACTGACGAGCCACCCTGCAGGTTTTCACTGGATCAAATGATTCCTCAGCGCTTTGCCTGATTGTTGGTGTCAAAATGTGCATTTTTCTCAACACTTGAAAGATTTCCATCTGTGCCGAATACAAACTTGAATTCTGTTGCCGGCATTGTTGTGACAACTGCTCTTGCCAAGATTAAAAAAAAAAAAAACATGAACCTAGAAACTCATCTCAAGGTGGAATTTTAGTTTTTGTAAGCTGTTTGCAGTTAATGGCACTAAAGCTTGCCTTAAGAGATTATTTAAGTGTTACTCAAGAGCCCCTTTTAGCTGTTTCATCCCCTTTTCTTTTATTCAGTGTGACTAAATGAATAAAAAAGAGCCCCGTCATACCTGAGGTTTTGATCATAATTCATTCTGCTTTCCCCGCTAAAACACCAAGAGAAATGTTGTGGAGTTTTAATGTGATTATCATATTTCTTCTGCCTGGAAATGGCACAACCGAGTGACAAAAGGCAGCATATTAAAGATGTTAATCATATATTTAAACTATTTATGTGTTTTGTTGCCTTTCTGCTTAAAATGCCGTGTCCAAAATTATTCATACTCCTTGAAATTGCTGCACGTTTCTGAAGAAATGCAGCTTCTGTACCATTTTAAATGGTCCTGAACATTCCTGACATGTTCTAGAGCATCCTACGACATTAGAAACTGAGAAAGGTTGACACAGGAGTTCTCCAAGTCAAGAGCTCAGTGAAGACTTCTGGTTGGGCATCGTGGTTGCACACAAGATGGAGAAAGTGGAAGCCTACACGGTGCAAACCATCAACAAGTGGTTCCACATTGTGACGAGTCTCAGAGGTCATGGTAGGAAGCCACAAGTGACCCCTGCACTGGCAAGAATGGTGGAAGAAGAATCAAAAGATCAGAACCATCCTGATGAATGTGAGCAGCTCTGGTGGAAACACTGAACACGGCTGATCTCCGTGACGAACAAAGAGGACGACGCTTCTCCGAGACGGACGCACAAAAGCTCAGCTGGACAAAGAAGGAAGCTTTTGGCCGTCAGATGGGGTGAAAATGGACTTGTTAGGACACAGGGACGTGACTTAAGTTTGGAAAGAGAAAGAGGGAGCGTGAAACCCCAAGAACGCCGTCCTCACGGTCAAGCATGCGGTGGAACTGTGTTGCTTTGGGGGCGTTTTTCAGCTGATGGGCCAGATAACCTTGACAGAGGAACAACATTGTAAGAAAAAGAGGACGACATTAAGATTCTGCAGAAAAACTTGCCCTTGGGCAGCACTGGACCTTCCAACAAGACACTGATGTTAAAAAATAACAGCCAAGGTGGTCAATATGCAGACGCTGGAGAGTCCAGACCTGAGTCTCATCGAGAATGTGTAGAGGAAGTGAAGACCAGCGTGATGGAGAGAAAACCGTCAAGCTCAAAGTAGTGAAGACGCGCAGAAAACCTGTAGGCAATTATTAGAACTATTTGATTACTAGTGGTTGCAAATAAAGGTTTAATTACTGAGAAAGGCA
>NW_007578920.1:165195-178577 GCF_000690725.1 Stegastes partitus | reverse complement strand
TGTCACATCCAGTCAAAATAAACCCAATGGTGCAGTAAAAATTCACTATAAATCAAAATTTGTTGTGGAAGAGGACTCATTTTTGGGCTTAACTTTAAGTTAATATGCTTCCTGTGTCAAAAAATAGAAATCCCTCGAGTAACTGGTGAGATATTTCCGGACTGAAGCGGTGGGAGGAATGGCTGACGAACAGAGTAATAGCCGCTATACATGTCAACCAAAATCAGGCTAATAATAGAATATAACAATAACTGTCTGGGTCATGTCAGCTTGTTATTTATTCCATCCTCATTCCACTAACCAGCGTGCCCACGGACCCCAGAGGTTTCCCTTTTTTGTCATTTTTGACGGGCAAAAGCAGCAAAATTTCGCCGATAGAGTCAAAAGATGGAACTATTTATTGAGTTCATGTTTGCAGCGGGTCCTAATTTAAAGTATCACACGCTGTCAGAGGAGGCATCGGTGCTCTGTCAGGCGACAGATTTGCTCACATGCTCTGTCAACAACCCTAAATACTGCTCGCCCCTAAAATAAAATCAAGTCAAGAGATAAATCACAGAATGTCATGATGAAATGTTTATGTATTGTGCAAGAAAAGACGAAAATAAGTGTGTCATGCATGTGGCTGACGTGTACTCAGAGCATGACCAGTTAAAAAAAACAAAAAAAAAGTCTGAATGTAATTATTCTAAAGGCTGCAGGAAGCGTACGTAAGATTTGTCAGA
Organism: Stegastes partitus; assembly: GCF_000690725.1. Taxonomy (NCBI): domain Eukaryota; kingdom Metazoa; phylum Chordata; class Actinopteri; family Pomacentridae; genus Stegastes; species Stegastes partitus. The sequence continues at coordinate 177,852 of NW_007578920.1, read as the reverse complement.
TTAGAGGAGGTCTGCAGTGTTTCTCAGAGCTCCATGATGTGTTTTGTCTGGAGTAAATCTAGTATAAAATCTCTATAATATAATTTAGAGACCATATATGTTAGTTTTTTTGGGGGGAAAACAATGGAAGCAGATCAAGTTTGACCGGATTGCTCAAATTACCAGACGAATAAACGTAACACAGACGACGTTTGCTCGATTTCGCTGTAAATTAAACGAAAGCAGAATCAAAGGATGGCAAACAAGCTTTTAAGTACTAATATGGATGTACTTGAGATAAAAGCTGCAATTTGTATGTAAGAGGAGGATCTATTTTTGTTGTACACAATATGCTAATTAATCGCTGCTGCTGCTACAATAATAATAATAATAATGATCCTTTTGTTTCCAGATGATATGAATTACTTTGAATGTTTTGAGAAGAAGAAATCATGACGTTTGTTTGTTATTGTTGTTTATTTTGGGGGGTTCCTCTGGGCCCCAGCTGGCGGTCCTTGAATGTGCAAATGTTGAAGTAACAGTTCGAATACTTGATTTACATTATTTTTACATTCAGAAGCAGTCGTGGGCGATAACCTCTAAAACCTGCGGCGTGATTAACAGGTAGCATCCAACGCCCTCCTCCTGCTCCGCGCCACTAACCAACTGCAACCAGAAAAGCTGCAATTGTGCTGCCGGAGTGGACAATTTAGCTCACCTGACAGGTAGATGTTGTCTCCGGCCGAGATGACACTGAAGAACTCCCGGTCGTAGAAGGGCAGGCTGGCCAGCGGGTACCACTTACTGTTCTGGGGGTTGAAGCAGGTGACGGCTGTCAGGGAACGCTGGTTCATCCCGATAGCCTGACGCCCTCCCACCAGAACTATCACCTCGGCTACACCTGCGGGACAAAGGAGCAGTGGGGATGGAGGAGGAGGAGGAGGAGGATGATGGGGGGTGGACAAAGAAAGGAAAGAGATGGGAGAAAGCAGGCCATCAGGAAAGGTTTCTACCAGTAAATAAGGGCCGAGATCGTATCAAAGGCTCTTTGAGGTGCTGCAGTAACCAGCAGGCAAAGTGCTCTGCGGCGTGATGTTGTTTGTAGTGTGCGAAGGAAATGAGCAGACCTCTGTGGAATATGTCAAATAATTAAAACTTAGAAGCTCTTATGAAACTATATAAAAAAATACAGGCCTCACACGAAGAAGTCTCCATTACTGAGATTCACCTCTTTTATTTTTTTCAATCGCTCATACGTCCATTTTTATTTCTGATGACAGACTCGCTCCTCCTCGGCAATGAGGTTACCATATTTCTGAAGATACGTTCTGCTCTTAGCTGGAGGGGTTGTGTTTCTCTGCCTCTCTTTTTTAAAAATCCCCCAAAGATGTTTTATTGGATTCAAGTCAGGCAGCATTACTTGTCCAGGTCGCAGTTTTCACTTTTTCTTCTGTAGAAACTCTTGTGTGATTTTGGCAGTGTGCTCTGCATCAGTATCGCGCTGGAATATTCCTCTTCTGCCAAACTCCTGCAGCCTGGGAGTCATCTTGTCAGCCAGCATTTTGATATATCCACAGGCATTCATGGTGCCATCTATAAATATTTAATCCCTTCAACACCTTTTGCAACTCGTGCTGCCCCATATCATCACCGTCACACTCCCACCTCTGTGTGCTTCACTCTCAGGACGATGCATTCACTGTGGTGGTGGTGGTGGTGACCAGGTTCATACCAAACAGATTTACCTTGAATGCTCCCAACATTCATCAAGCTTCTTTTAAAGCTTCTTGGCCAAGTTTAATCTTTCAGTTTTTTTCTCGGACGTCGTCAGTGGAGGTTGATGGTATGTGATGTTCTTCACACTGTCATCACAGAAACTTGTAATTACATCGATAACCCCTGTGGCAAAGCTGAAGCACTTTGGCATCTGTTTTTGAAAGGTAGTGACAGTAGTGTACTATATGTGGTGTCATCTTTGGAGGACGATACCTGCAGCTCTGATCAGTGGTACTATTGGCTTGGTTCTATACCTCCTAATTACTGGTGCAACTGTGCTTCCACTGATTTTCTAACCTTTTCCGTCTTTGTTAAGTCTCACAATAAGATTTTTCAGTTGTTCTAGCAACTCTTTTCCATCTGGAGCCATGATGTAGACACACAGATAGACTCAATCCAAACCTGAGAAAGTTCTGGTGTTCTCATCTCATTTTATAATCATGTTCATGCAGTTTGGCTGATTGGAAATGAGAGTAGGACCTGTATGCAGGCCAGCTGACAGCCTTCACTGGGCCCGGGACAAGATGATATTAGAAAAAACCCGTGTTTTGTCAGGATTTTAATCATAGCTAATGGCAAACGCTGGCTCCGCTGTTTCTTACCTCGCTCTACGTTGACGTTACGAGTTCCAGCTTCGTTGTCACCACCTTTTTTTAAAGTATTTTTTAAGCAAATCTCTTTGGTCTCTATTTTCTTCCTCTCTTTTTCTCTTCTTTTTCCTTTTCTGAGCACCAGACTTCTGCTGAGCGGACATTTTGGTGCTGAAGTGCAAAATCCGAACTTCCAATAAAAGGACGTCAAATGTTGATCAGGGGCCAAACCATTTAATGTTGGAGGTGGGGGTGGAGGGCAACTCCAAAGATGTTAAGGACAGTTCAGACGACAACAAATTGAAACTTCTAACTCAAATATTGCACTGTTTCTTTCCATTAATAGCCCTTCTTTGGGGAAAAAAACATCCATAATTCAATGAGGGTCCAGTTCTGGGCCCCCCACCCGACTCTGGGCCCGGGACAACAGACCCGTTTGTTCCCCCCTATCAGCGCGCGTACCTGTATGTATACACTGTAGCTGCATTGCATTTTGGGCCTGTATATTCCATATAGCCTTCCTATAGTATGTATTTTGGATTATTCATAATCCAACAAAACCCATCTGTCAACTTTTAAATCACGCAATTATTGTGACCTCATTCCACATTTAAGTGACATTCAACATCACGTTTGCTGCACACTGTATGGTATATTTATACATTTAATACTGCCGCCCTTTTATTTCCACGTCATTAGGCTGCATTTGAACCGACTAAAACACAAACACAAAACGTTTGCTGCCATTAACTCAGCAGGCGGCGGCGGCGGCTGTCTCCGAGTTAATAAGTTTGTCGGAAAAGTAAAAACAAACAAAATGCAAAGCAAGAAAGTTTCCTCCTTGGCCACAGGAAACCATTGAGTTAAATGGGAAAGTATAACTCAATTACCAAGACTGATTGGGGCTGTCATTCGTTTGGTTGCTGCTCAGCTCTCAAATTCTTCCTTCCTCGCACAAACTGCAACCCACTGATTTACTCGTCCACACACTGGCGGCGAAACATACACTGGCATAAGAGAATCGCAAAATCGATGGGCCAATCAATTTGTGTACATTTGTATGTGAAGGGAGACCTCGTGTGATTAAGAAGATACTTGAAACACGTTCGGTGCTCATCCCTATTACAGCTCGGCAGATCTGCACTCTCAGACGCATGCATACACAACCACACACACACACACACACACACATAGAGCTGGTTGGATAAAGACACCAGTGATCCAAAACACACAAACAGGTTGGCAGGCTGCCACATGCGTGTCTCAGGTCCTCTCAGTCTTCGGCGGCAGCAGCAGGCTCCAGCGAGCAGGCAAGACGACGAGCCGACAGACAGAAATGAGCTGTGTGTTTGTAAGCAGCAGGCAGGCCGGCAGAGGGAGGCGAGCCAGGCAGCGAGAGGACGGCGATAAGAGGAGATAGAGAGAGGAAAATAAAAAAAAAAGGGGGGGGAATGAGAGAAAGAGAGGGAGAAACAGAGGGAGGCAGAGCTAATCTTCATACACTCCAAACCAAGGCTAACCACTGGTTCACCTGCCCGGATCGATACTCTTCCACACTCTCCTGACAGGGCGGCTCTCCTCTTCCTCCTGCTTCTTTCTGTTGAAGCTATCCCCCCCTTATTTCTTTATTTTTTTTTTTTTCCCCCCCTCTCTCTCTCATAAGCTTCTCTTTTTCTTTCAAAGCTGGTAAAAACAGAGCTTTTCTCAAGGAAGAAGGGTAAAAGAAGAGAAAGATACCAACAAAACAAAAAAAACAACCTACAATGGGCTTTGCAGAAGCTGAGCAAACAGACAGAGCAGTAAGCACTGCCGCAGACATATCGTGGACATACAGCTTAGACTTAGTGGACAGCTTAAAGCCGGCTGGCACTTTCTCCCCCCCCTCCTCCCCGGTTGAGATTTTAAAAATGTGTTCCTCTTGCGTAGGACGTGATGGTTGAAGGAGAAATTGTGGCGGTGTCACTGCGAAAGATGAAGCTCTGGCTTAAAAAATAAAAAAAATAAAAATAAGGCACCAGGAAGTTGTGCCGCCCTTTGTGGCAGCGTTTCTGAAAGATGTGCGAAGTCGGAGCGCAGCTAAAAAAGATCTCCGGGTTGTTGTCACATCCCGCCCCGGACTGTGAAGCCTCAAACGGCCTTCAGGACCTCCAACAGACCTTGGATATTCAGCTAACAAATGGGAGTGTGGTTTTATAGGACAGTCGCAGCTACAGCGGCTGTTCTTTGACGACGAAAAAAAAGAGTGAAAACAGGCTCTTTGTCTTCCCTCTCATGAGCCTCCCTCTATACCTACACACACATTAATTATATTGACTTTGTTCTGCTATTGTTCCTCCTCGTGATTAGTCTGCTGCTATTGCTGTACATGTTTGTTCTCGCCGTATTCTCTCTGTCACACCCTATTTTTCAACTTTATTGGATTTTAAATAGTACGACTGTTTTCTTTGCCTTTATGGGGCCGAATCTTTCATTTCTTTTCATCTCCTTTTTCTTTTCATCTTATTAGCCGTTTCAGTTTGTTGATATTGACTGCCTCGATTAACTTGGCAAAGTTTCTGTGTCTATGTTGAAGCCAATTTGGGGATTTTGCTTTCTTTTTTTTTTTCCAGAGAGCACATCAATCAATGTTGGGCTGTTTAATGGCGCTTTTAACGTCTGCATAGGTTTGATTGTTCGAGAAGAAATATTAAAATTCGACTGCAGCCGAAAACATTGGGAAAGATGTACAAATAGAACATTTCCTGTCGCCGCAAGTTTGTTTTACATTTTTAAAACGACAAAGCGGAAAGCAAGCCGTTTTCTTTTCTTGCTTTTTCTACATATAAAGCCTCTTTGTGCACCAAGCTTGAGTCCTCACAGCATCTAATTAGGCCAACTTAACGATTCCACATGCCGCCTCAACGTGCCCGATCGTGTCTACGTGCACGCAGGTCTTTATTATCACCTAGCGCACATGTGCCGGGGTTTTTTTATTTTTTTTTCTTTCCTCGCCGCTTTCTGCTTGGCCGGACACGTCAGGGAGAGTCCACATCTGGGCGCCGAGGCTGCTCTGACCCCTGAAGCCCTGAACACATTCACAAGCTAGCACAACTCAGCACCGGCCTGTCAGAACGCAACACAACACGAGAGCGGCACCGCTGACGGGGAGTCACGGCATCGGATCAGATGGTTGCGTGGGTGTGTGTCTGTGTGCATATGTGTGAGGTTTTCCTTTTTTTTTTTTTTTTTTTTTTTTTTTTTTTTTTTTTTTTTGTTTCGCCAGACAACGAAGCCTCACAGGGACGGCTGTCAGTCAGTGTGAGGTTTGATGGGAGTTAGGTAGAAGGGATGAAGGGATGGAGGATCGAAAGATGGAGACGAGCGGTTGGGGATGAAGGGATAACCAAGTCTTGACAGCTCTTTTTTTTTTTTTTTTTTCTTTTTCCCTGACAGAGTTTATACCCATGGCAGTTTGGGGGAGAAAATGTCTCCTTCGCCTGATTGTTACTGACCTTTTGTCATATTCTTGGCATATTTTTAACCTGCCTATATTCAGGGAAAAAAGAAAAAAAAATCAACTTGGCACGGGTTTTGAGCAACACACTGTTTTATTCATGAGCGACTACTGTTAAAACTTTATTTGTGCTTTAGAAAGAGCATATTCTTCTATTCTATAGTCTTTTACCTCAAGCAACATGTCGGCTGATATTGCCCCATCGCAGTGTGTATGTTGCCGACATATAAAGAGGATTGGGGTGCTTTAGAAAAGGCGCCATCACATCGTTTGTCCGGCAGAGTGGCTCCATTGTTTAATGTACCGTTAGTCTGACTCCATGGATGCTGACTGTGGGTATAAGCATGCCATTGGCCGAGCATTTCCTGTGGCTTTCTCCTTACTTTTCACTATGTATGCATGTATGTCAAAATCCCCTTCACTACAGGAAACAACAACCCCTAGGGTAACAACCCTACCACACTTCAAATGGTAAGTTTTGCGATTGAGACTAGCTTAGCAACAGTTCTCGACTCCCTGCATGCAAATGTTCCACCTGTGTTGCTATTTAGAGGAGACGCACTGCAGCATCTTACAATTCTGATTGGCTTAAAGAAATACAAACAAGGTGGAGTGTTTTGTTCCTGTATAGCAGAGCGATGATGAGGTGTATCCAGACCGTTCTGCAATGATGTCTGCAGCACATGTAGCAGAGTAAACATCTGATCAGATAGCGGCATCTTGTTTGTGAAATACATAGCTGTAACGCTAACAAAACCACAACCCCATCATTTTCTTACTTCTATATTACAACAATAGTCTTGCTACAATGAAAAGTTCTGCCGGAAACCTCGACTCCTGCCACTCCTAAAAATGTGCTTTGCCATGTACCACCCATAAACTTTGCACCAGATCAAATACACCCCGTTCATGTCAAAGGCTTTCCCCAAGCAGGTTAAAGCAAACTGCCACACTGCACAAGCTGCTCGAGGAACACGACAAAGAGAGAAACGAGTTGACCTGGCATCCAAACTACCAAAATCCCAGCGGTTGGCAAAAACTGGTTTTGTTTTCCAGCTTATTCTAATATGTTTATTGCAGCCATACATACCACAGACGATAGGGCCACCCTCTGACAACACTACACAGAGTGTTGACAGCAATTGAAAGTACTTAATAATAACAATAATAATAATTAGAAGCCTAATCCGGATTGTCTTTTTTGTGACATTTCATAATTTAGCTTCAAATTCACTTGACAGTCATATGGAAATATAGCCATTGACCGTCTCTTTAATATGCAATGTTTAGCTTTGAAGCTCTGGGTCCTGGCATTCATGTACACACACAACCCATCTGCAGACCAAGAAAACTCCCACATTGCATGGAATACGCCAAAGAGCCCAAGGCATACACCCAGCATCCAAAAACTCCCCTGATCACAATCAGCGTGGGTATACATGGGATGTGCTGGAACAAGGCCAATCCAGAAGGCCCCATCCCACAGAACAGAACCCAAAGGATCTGCTAACGGCATCCCAGGACACCTCCAGTGGTCCTGACGGGCACATGGAGGACTAAGCTTGATTGAATATTGGCAAATATATCAACACTGGCTCCAAAAAAAAAGACATTATCAGTCGGTCGCTGTTTTCTTTTCTATCTCATATAACCAAACTATTAGCAAATGTTCACACATGTGTTTGTGATTACCTGCTATTCAACTACTGGGCCGCTAAATTTAGCAGCTCAATATTTCTCAGCAACGTGGAACATGTTGATTATATCTGTTTAAATGGACAAAGCAATCACCAGGTCCTCAGTGGAACAGTGGAGTGAGCATTAAGCATAAACAGGGACTACGACGGAAAACATCTGGACAGAGTGCAGCACTAAATCCCTCAGAAGGAGGTAAGCTGTGTATTGTACGGGGAGAAAAAAAAGCCCCCGAAAAGGATATGTTCTGAGGGACGGACAGGCTTGTGAAAGAGCTGAATCTCAAATTGAAGCTGATGCCCACCCACGGAGCGAGACGTGAATACACACACACACACACACAAACACCCCCTGACAGCGTCGGCGTATTGCTTCCACCCAATTCGACTTCAACTGAATGAAACCTATCTGTGACAGGAGCACACCGCCCATGCTTTACCCCATGCTGGATCCTCACCGCGGACGCAAAACTCACACTCGCGGATGTACAGTCGCCCCCGAAGATGCGAGGTTGATGGGAAGACAGAGACGGAAAGATTCTGTCGTTCCCTCTTCCCATCGCTGCCACAGCGGGTCTTATCTCACCTTTTTATAGGTCTCCTTGCTCTCTGCCTCATGCTGTGACCCTGCTTTCCTTATTCCTCTTCGTTCTCGCCCTGCGGCTAACACCTCCCTCTTTCTCTCGCTCTCCCCCGACCTGCGGGAGACTCTGCCCTCCCTCTCTTCCTGTCTCCCCCCGTTTTTCAAGTCTTTCTCTCTGGAACCCCAGGAGTCTTTCCTCTTCTTCCAACATGCTCTGCTTTTCATCTTCCCTCGCCGGCTTCCCGTTCTTTCACCTCGTGCACCTTTTTTACCCGACGCTGCTGCCTTCCGTGACCTTACTTTAACCAGCCAGCAGCCACTGGGACGTTGTGGGTGGAGTCACAGAAGCACACTTAGAACTGGGTTACAACTGGGAGCAGCCTTTTAATTTGAGAGTAGTGCCTCGTTCAACACATCCACACATCCATTTTCTTCCACTTTTCTGGGGTCTAGTTGCAGCAGGCCTTCCAGACGTCGCTCTACACTGCAACATTTTCTGGGTCCTCCTGCGGCATCTCAAGGCCGGATGCGATACGAAATCCCTCCAGCGAGTTCTGGGTCTCCTCCCTGTTAAATGTGGCTGTAAAACCTCCAAAAGAATGTTTTAATGCATTGACCTGGCCTTTAAACTTCCCGGTTTACACTCTAATTAAGAATCTATGGGATGCCCCAGAGGTTTTCAGGCAGTTAGCAAACATCAGGTTTTGTTTTCCGTCTTCATCTACTCTGTTTATTAGAGCCATGCGTAACAAACTACTCCACCACCTTCTCATGACACCACACAGACTTGTTTACTGGCTCCGAGGCAAGTTATAGAAACCAGATTCACATTTTCTTTTAAAATTCCCTGGACAGCTATATGGAAACGCGGCTATTGAACGTCTCATTTCTACGTAAACTTTGAGTCCTGGTATTCTTTTGAATGTTAGCGTGACATGTACCACGCAGGTACACATCGTTGGAGACCAAGAACTCTACCATACGGCATTGAAGGACAGAGTTTAAGGTGTTTCCTGACATCCAAAACCCCTCTGACTCCAATCCAATCGAGCAACTATGGGATGTGCCAGAATGAGCTCGATCCATGGAGGCCAAACTCCATAACACAAAGGCTCTAAAGAGACAAACCACGAACTCCTTTTGACAATAAAGCAGTGACTCGAATTTGCCTACTACTTACACACACACACATACGCCACATAAAACCCTCCATAACGATGAGATGGCGATTATTCAAAGTGCTCAACATATGTAAGCCAAGAACTGCACTCTCAACATCTGATTTTCTTCTCTACAAGTGGTTTGTACAGAAGCAACCCAACAAATACTTGCGCCAACATTCATGCTTGAACATCGACATGCCAGCTGACAATGTGCCTTCAAACGTCCATTAGGTAGCTGTTCTGCTTTCAGTCATGGTCTAGTTCCAAGGCCAAGAACTTCACGCTCAACTTGCTCAACATGAAGTCCATAAAGTGCTACAGAATTTGAACATCTAGTTGACCAAACGTTGTAAAAGTTGTAAATGAAAGAAAGGATGACAAACCTCCCAGTGTTGGTTGTAAGTGTCTTCATCAAGAAGATGAAACTATGGTTGTGTGTAGGACTTCAGCTAGCAATTATTTACACTATCGAATATTTTCTTGATTAATCAAATAGTTGTTTAGATGATAAAATGTCAGATTATGGTGAAAAATGCTAATCAGTGTTTTCAAAATGTCTTTTTATGTCCACAACCTGAAGATATTCAGTCATAGAGGAGGAAAGAAACCAGAAAATACTCAAGAATCAAGAGTATTTCGACTGTTTCCATCCTTCTAAAACTACTCAAACTGGTTAATCGTTTGGCAAAACAGTTGGTGATAAATTTAATAGTTGACAGGCATCTGGGCGTCAACTTGCAAGAAAAGAAGGCTGCTGTTGGGAGCACTGCGAAGGGTAAAATATGTTGAGATGCAAAATGATCACATCCAGAGTATGTATGCAGACTAATCTACATTTGAATTTCAATTTGATCAACGGGAAAATCAGTCACCAGGAATCGCCCCGATCTCCAGTTCTCATGACATCTGGTCAAACATCAGGCTCCGATGAAGATAATGCAATATGATGGGAAGCTCCAGACGAGGCACTAAAGTGACCTTGAGGTACGATTGCCGCGTTTAACAAAAGCCTTATTTATCAATCGGAAGCCTTCCGCTGCTTAGCAACATAATCTACAAATTGCAGAGAAACAAAGGACGCACTGCAGTTCCCTCGCGAGGTGTGTTTGCCTTTATATTTGAACAGCGGCAGCAATGTGAGCTACCTGCTGATTCGGATTGTTTCCTTCAGTTCTGTGTAAAAGAAATCTCCAGTTTGGTTTTTCTTTCTTTTAATTAAATCATCGCGTCAAATCCTCGGTTCAGCCGTGCTCGGTTTTGTCTGTTGCTGATTCAGACTGTTTGATTAAATTTAGTGCAAATCTGGGTTTATGCAAACTCTCTTTATGAGGTTAAGAGCTCAGCGACCACCAATCTGCAGCAGAGCCGGAGCATTATAACTGCTTCTGTGGATTTTGCTGCCCTTTGTATATACTGTAATGACATACTGTATATTCGAGCTGAGTGGATTTAGCTCTTTCAGTTGCCAGTGAGGGGAGCTATTGCCAGAAGCTACTGATTGGGTCATTGACCCTGGTCGCTCAGTTCAGCGTGAGGATTCAGTTTGAAAGACTTGCTTATTAACGTACAGAACACCTCTTCTATACACATACAGTATATTCACACTACAAATTGATTTAAAGCCTTCTCCAACTTCCCTGCGTCTTTTTTTTTCCCGTCTTTGTAGATTTCCGCTTTAATGTTTAGAACAGAAAAAAAAAAAAAAGATTTGCAAGGGATTTAACTCAAAGGTATACTTTATGAAAGTGAACATCGCTCAAATAATTGTTCCTACAATAAGCTACCGCTCGTTTTTTTTTCATTAGTCCTTAACATTCTCCTCAATCAAATCTCTGTGGTTTGCAGCGGGGCATTAAACACATAAATCACAGGACTGCGCCGATGACAATGACAAACAACCATCTAGTCCGGTCTGAAAGGGAAAAAAAGAAACAGGGAGGAGAAAAAAAATGTAATAACAAAGGTATCACATGCATAAATATGTGTATGTAAATATATGTAACTGGAGGAAAGTGGAAGGTTTTTACTCAGTGGGTATCAGAGCTGCAGTGACACCAGCAGTCCGTCTCTCGGGGCTCAGAGCCATTTATATCTCACTGCTGGTCCATAACCATTTCCTCTTATCATCGCCGCTTCCCTCTATTCTCTCTCTTCAGCTTTTTTTTTCTTTCCTAATCCTATGATTTCTCTCCCAGGGTATTAATTTGCTATGGTGAGGATCAGGGGGCCAAAGGCTCCCAAATAATGTCAGGGTCCGGGGAGGTGAAATGAATTCATACGCGTGTGTTTCCATGCCAGTGTGCAGTTTGTTGTCTGTTGGGCTTCTGCTCAGCAAAAAAAAAAAAAATGCACTCCAGCAATTGGCTGGTGCACTTGGAAGAGAAGACAAACCTTTTCAAAGCTTGAAGTGTCCTCGAACACCATGTTTGCAGGCTCAGTTCGCTCAGATTTCTCATTTACATCTATCAATATCTGGCCATGCAGGCAGGTTTTTTTGGTTCAGGTTTTGAAGTAAGTGTTTGAGATTTCTCCCTCCAACCTGACAATAAAATTGATTGGTATTTGGTTTGTGGCGCTCAAAGCCGTATTGTATCCCCTCCCTCCGCAACACTCACAAGCAGTTTTTTGGTGAGACTACTTCCCTACGAGAACTGTTCAGAGGTTGTTTCTGTGGATTTTTCCAGAGTAACTGGGACACTGTCACTGGAGAGAGATGTTACTGATACATTTTTTAAATCATGTATTGGGACGGTGGCATAAATCTAAGAATCTGAGGTGGGGGGGAAATAACACAAAGCAGTTGAGCCCAAAATAATTCATACCGATGCCAAAAATATTGAGTTATAGTGAATTTATATTTGAACAATAGTGTTTTTCTGGCTGGGACTGATACCAACAAGTGACCAAAGGCAGTAATACGCTGCATTAGAGATGTCTCGGTTAGTTTCTCAACATTTATTCCTCTTGTTCTTCTTTGTGTTGATCTCCAGGTCGCTGAGGTTGAAGGTTTCCTCTTCTTGTCTTCAGTTCGTCTACGGATTCTCCAGCTGCTCTGCTCCAACATCTTCATATTGTGTTCCGGTAACCATTTCCTCACCACTTTGTATGTTTCACATCTTTATCTTGTCGGAAGGTCTAATGCTGCTCAAGGACGTGTTTTTTTTTTCTTTCTTTTCTGCAGAATGAATGATGTTTTCTTCTGCCGTCTTAATGCTGTTCTCTTTTCTCACGATGCTGTTTACTTCTTTGCCCGGGCTGTCAAATAAAACCCTCGTCCCTATATGTCTGAGCAGCTCAATTCTTATTAAATCTGACCACGGAACTGTTGATAAAAAAGTTTTCTTCTTTGTCTGGCTCAGAAACACGACTTATACTTGAG